>NC_133619.1:614370245-614452745 GCF_048593235.1 Sminthopsis crassicaudata | reverse complement strand
TATTTGATAATAGATACCATTTCCCTATTGATTCTTTTCAACATAAACATATTCATATTTTCTTCACCTCTGCTCCTCAGAATCATTATTTTCTTTTAACATAAGGGCGCCTTTTTAATGAAACCTTCTTGGATCTTTCCCCCATCCCTCATTTTAGAATCATTTTCTCAGTTTCTCTTAGACTCTACTTACTGCTGTATATATTGTCTTCTCAGTGGAATATAAGCTCCTTGAGGGCAAGGATGGTTTAGGCTTTGATTCTGTATTCCAGTGCCTAGCAACAGTACCAGGGAAAGGAGGAGGAAATTCATTGATGCTTATGAATTGAAGAGGCAAGGCTGAGAGCCATGCTGAGGTCACCAACAATACCAGAGCTGCTCATTAGTAAAATGGGGATGATAATAGCATTTATCTCCAGGGATTATCTGAACGGTGCATACTGTGAATGACATAAGAGTTCATCCTTAATGTAATTATCACTAATTAGTGATTACTAATTGGCATTAGACAGATCACAGTAAGTAGAATAAGAAGTGGCCTAGTCTTTATCATTTTGAAGAGCAGTAGCTTCCTTCAAAGAGGGCACCCAGTAACTTTCCTGAAGTGTTATAGATAGAATAAAAAGTAGGAAGAGCACATTGTCTCTGAAGACAAGGCCCTTGGGTTCAGATCCTAATGATGCTTCTAAAACTAAAAATTAAAAGACTAAAAAAAAATTTTTTAATTTAATAATTCCCTCAAACTTCCTGGACCTCAGTTTTTTTGTCAATAAAAATGAGAAGGTTGGACTAGGGGGCCTTTGAAGCCTTTCCTAGCTCTCTACTTGTTTTTTTTTTTTTTTAATTTTTTTAAAATTTTATTTTATTTTTCATTTATTTATTTGTTTGTTTGTTTGTTTGTTTATTTATTTATTTATTTTATAACATTATCCCTTGTATTCATTTTTCCAAATTTTCCCCTCCCTCCCTCTACTTCCTCCCCTAGATGGCAGGCAATCCCATACATTTTGCATGTGTTACAGTATAACCTAGACACAATATATGTGTGTAAATCCAATTTTCTTGTTGCATGTTAAGTATTAGATTCCGAAAGTATAAGTAACCTGGGTACATAGACAGTAGTGCTAACAGTTTACATTCGCTTCCCAGTGTTCCTTCTCTGGGTGTAGTTGTTTCTGTCCATCATTGATCAACTGGAAGTGAGTTGGATCTTCTTTATGTTGAAGATATCCACTTCCATCAGAATACATCCTCATACAGTATTGTTGTTGAAGTGTATAATGATATTGTGGTTCTGCTCGTTTCACTCAGCATCAGTTGATGTAAGTCTCTCCAAGCCTCTCTGTATTCCTCCTGCTGGTCATTTCTTATAGAACAATAGTATTCCATAACCTTCATATACCATAATTTACCCAACCATTCTCCAATTGATGGACATCCGTTCATCTTCCAGTTTCTAGCCACTACAAAAAGAGCTGCCACAAACATTTTGGCACATACAGGTCCCTTTCCCTTCTTTAGTATTTCTTTGGGATATAAGCCCAGTAGTAGCACTGCTGGATCAAAGGGAATGCACAGTTTGATAACTTTTTGGGCATAATTCCAGATTGCTCTCCAGAATGGCTGGATTCATTCACAACTCCACCAAAAATGTATCAGTGTCCCAGTTTTCCCACATCCCCTCCAACATTCATCATTATTTGTTCCTGTCTTCTTAGCCAATCTGACAGGTGTGTAGTGGTATCTCAGAGTTGTCTTCATTTGCATTTCTCTGATCAGTAGTGATTTGGAACACTCTTTCATATGCCTAGCTCTCTACTTGTGATCCTAAGTATCGAAGGGCAGCTTGGAGTGGTAAATAGAGAGCTGGACTTGGGTCCAGAGGATATGAGGTTTGCTTTACTCTAAAACCAGAAATCTCTCAGGGAAGGCATAGACCTAAAGGAGTGGAGACTCTGTCCTCATTGGGGCATTCTTTATACTAGTGAAATCACAGATCCAGTTCCTATCTCTATGATCCCAGTATTGGAGGAAGAACCAGAACCAAATAAAATATTACTTTTCTATCCCAATAAGGGGACTGCTTTCTTGCAGGACAATCTTTATTGCAGGATTTGATGGTGGGAAACAAGAGTTCCTATCCTTTCTTGGCTAACTACAAGCTATGTGACCCTAGACCAACCTCTTACTCATCCTCAGTGTTCTCATCTAAAAAATAGGAATAATCATCCTTGTGCTTCCTACCTTATATGAGGAAGGAGCTGAAGGAACCTAACAGGAAACATGATGCTAGGGCCATTGACACCTGGATATACTATGTAGCCCTCTGGGCTTCTGTTTTTTCATCTTATCAAATGAAGAGGTTAGAGTAGATGGTCTTTAACTGCTATGATTTTTTGATCTGTGTTGGGCACAGTACCTGGGACTTTAAAGATGTCTATGGAAGCATGACTCACCCTCCATTTTTGGGTCAGATCAATCTCAGGCTCAGATGTTCTTTTTGTCATTAGACTACTTTTGGTGTCCTATAGAACCCTCTGCCTTGTCAACCATATTAAAGAGTTGCTCTGACTATAAGATGGATCCTTGGATGTGATTTGTTGGTTTTTGCTAGTCATACTAATAAAATTGATCTTGCTCAAGAAACATGTTCATTGAATGAATGAATGAATGATTGAATCTGTCACATAAACTATCTGTGTGACTCTGGACAAGTTATTTTTCCCTCTTTGGGCCTCCCAGATCTCCGCCAGCTCTATAGCAGTGATCTTATAGAAAGTTGAGGAGTTACTATGTTTATGATTATTCTTTTGATTAATAATTATCTTGTGCACAGCTCTGTGTTGCAAAGTTTTTCCTTGTGATGGAGACAAAATTTGCTTTTTCATATGACTAAGTAACTTGTCTGCCTCAGTTTCTTCATTGGTAAAAATGGGATAATAATACCTACGCCCAGAGGGTTAAGAGATTATTAGTATATTGAGTGATGTGCCCCAAAGTCATTCAGGTGTAAAAAGCCTAGGCAGGACTGGCACCTGCAAGGATCCAATGAGATAATATCGAAAAGAACTTAGCACAGTGCCTGGCACATAGTAGGTGTTGAAAAAATGTGCTTTTCCTTTACTTTTCCCTTAGTTTCTATGCTTTTCTTTCTTATGCTTTTCCTTTAGTTCCCTCCTCTTCAGTCACACAGGCCAAGGAAAGTCAGCATGGCTAAGTGCAGTCTCCTTTCAGTAATCAAAGGTTCCTACGTCCCATGGTCATCTGTGTATACTCCTGAATAACTGCGGACAGTGACTGGGTGAACTCCACTTCAGGTCAAGGACAGTAAATAGTTCCTCTCCCCTGAGTGGTGATCCAGATCTCCAAGAAGTAGGCCAGAGAAAACTCTAACGCCATAGTAAATCCTCTGCCTTGAGATGTTGGGATGGAACCCCAGGAAAGCTGCCTCAGCTATCCTGAGAAACATTCTAATATTCCATGTTCTAAGGGCCCTCCAGGCTCTGACATTGTGTGTTCTAAGGGCCCTCCAAGCTCTGACAGAAAGGGCATCTTTGCCCAAGAGCCTCATTAAAACAGACAGAAACTCTGCAAGTAGCTGAAGTAGGCTTCAAATCTGGGTGCTCTGTCCAGGGCTCAGCCTTATTCTGGCCTCCGGAGCCCAGGGCCCAGCAGAGGGGAGTGTCTGTTCCATCCATCCCCTCTTTCCCAAGCAGCCCAGAGCAGCCCTTCTGGCCAGTCCCTGAGTCCTTGGCTGAAGATGCTGACCACAGGCTGCTTCTTTGCAGTCAGATCGCATGTCTAGTCTGCTCTGGGCGCCCTTCTGAGGCAGCTGGCCTGGCACTGTTCCTGATATCACCTGTGGCTACAAATATCTCCCTGGGACAGGCCAGGCATTTCCTGGGCTGGGAGAGTGACCAGGCCTTTTCTTGTGAACCTTCTGTCTGTGTGATCCTGTCATGGACGGCCCCGGGCCTTTCCCTTTGCTCACTCATAGAAGCTCACTCAGTGGTGTATTGAGTACTTGTTATGTGTCTGTGCAAAGCAATATGGGGCTATCAGGGTCTCTGCCCTCAAGGAGGGAGTTTGTAGGTTAACCAGGGAGCTAAGACAGAGATGTGCCATTCTCATACAAAGACATGGAGAGATCCAAAAAAGTTGTTTGGGAATCTAGTATGTGAGTGGAAGGGAACCTTAGGACACAGGATTTTAGAGCATCATGGAGCTCTAATTCATGAGTCCTGAATTTGGGAGTGAGAATGGAGAGGAATGGAATATCACCATTTATTAAGTGCCTACTATGAGCCAGGAACTTTTACAATAATTATCTCATTTGATCCCTTCAACAATCCATTGAGATAGTTGCTATTATTATCCCCATTTTATAGTTGAAGAAACTGAGACAGACAGATAGACAATACTTGCCCTGGGTCACACAGATATGAAATGTCTGTGACTGGATTTGAATATGAGCTTTCTGACTCTTAAGTTGGGTTTTGTCTATTGGCTAACGCTGTCTTAATTGCTTAGGTGGATTTAAAGGAGACCTGAATTCAGCTTTGCCACCAACATCAGCAAGCTCGGGGGCTACAAAAAAATCTCTTTAACCTCTGAGATGATAAACTATAGAAGGGTTGCTGTCTATTTCTGTGGCAATCCCACACTGAAGTTTTGATTTGCTCTAGAACATTAGAGCATTGGAGATCTACAAGAACAGATAATTGGATTCCTTGTTAATAGGCCTGATCTCAAGTAGCAACTCTGCTTATATATAGCATAGAGCCAAAGAACTGGTCCCTTTGGCCCCACCAGGTCTGGTAGTGGGAGATCTGTGGGCAAAGGAAGAGGAATAAATAGCCTGCAACCTAGAGATGGAATGATCTGTGCTTTCTTTCCAGGAGGGTCCACCTTTCTGTAGAGGCAGCTGGGAGGTGCTGGTTCTGGAATCAGAAAAACCTGAATTCAAATTCAGCTCCAGACATTTCCTGGCTATGTGTGACCCTGAGCAGGTCACTTAATCCTGTTTGCTTCAGTTTCCTCATCTGCTAAATGAGCTGGAGAAGTAAATGACAAAACCACTCCGGTATCTCTGAGAAGAAAACCCTAAAAAAGAGGTCACCAAGAGTCAAGACAACTAAAAATGACTAAACAACTCCAAAGACCGAGATTCAAATCTCAGCTTCACTACTTTCTCTCTGATCCCGAACAAAGTACTTCTTTGTGGTAAATGGATTGATTGATTTCAAAGGGAATCCTTGAGACATTGAAAAGTTTATGATTTGCCCTAGTCTTGTTGTCTGTATTTCTCAGATCTTGGACAAAGTACTTCCTCTCTCTGGTAAATTGTTTGATTGACTTCAAAGGGAATCCTTGGGACATTGAAAAGTTTATGATTTGATCTAGTCTCATGTCTGTATTTCTCAGAGGTGTGGATGAGACTTGAATCCAGGTTTTTTTAATTCTTAAGAGACTCGCAAGGCTAGATATCTATTCAGATGTTATGCTGCCTTAAATGAGCACATACCCAGTAAATATATACAAAATAAATGTAATATCTCCCTCTGGGTTCATCCCCTCAACTAGCATCAGCACTGGGAGGTTGATTCCTTGAAGGACAATCTTCCTAACACTAGCTCGTTAGCCCCTATTCAATCTTCTAGTCCCCCCCTCACCCCGTGTCCTTCATTTCAGCTAATTGTTAATAAATTAGGTTCTACAAAAAGATATTGAGGAATTATAGCTGGGATAGAAATACAAAAATATACCATCTCCATCAACCCAGGAGGTATACTCTCTCTTGGAAATAGTGGGCTCAAACTTATAACATAAATCCCCAACCTGCCCTCCTTCCCTTTTCCTCTTCAAACCTAATGCAGAAACATTTCCTGACCCGAGAAGTCTTTTTTTCCCTTTTTGTAATTCCCACCAAGTTTACTTCTGGCTTCCATATAGCCAATAGATTGCTTAGCTGTGTTGGCTGTTTGTCAGACTTGGGATTTTCTGCCACTAGCTAGTATTTGGATGGCTCCTCCTGTAATGCTGGAGAAACTGAGGCAAGACAGAGATTGGTTTTTAATATTTTAATTATGGAGAATTTAGACTAGCCAGTTGAATGGGACTCATATCCAAAATTATTCGACCCTGAGCAATTAAGGCAGAGACCTTTTAAAGGGTTCTTAGCTAATTAGCATTTACAAACAGGATATAGAAACTGAGAAAGCAATTAGTCTAACATTTTACAGCTGTTGTCTTTACTTCAGAGAGTGAGCCACAAGTTACTATTTACAGCTTGGATCATGGCTCAGTTCCTGTCAGAAAAGGGAGTAAGCAACATTCTTGGATAGATAGAGACTTCTAACCAGGGCATAAGCAGGCATCGAGATATTATAATTCTACTCCAGGGTAGTTTTGGACAAGGATGGAGTCAGAATGATGGGCACCTGGATCATTGTTTTTCTTTTCTATTTTTCATCGTGTCACAATGGTATGTAAGACCTAATTTCCAATCTTAATGGCAAGAAAAGGAGGGTGGGGCAGGACCCAACACTCCAGACTTTTGAAGCTTAGAAGTCAAAACTTCATCCATTCTGTCTCTTAAGATATGCTTAGGGACACATGGTGACTGAATAGATGGAAAAGGCAGCAGAAGCTTCTTTTCCATGTAGCAGCCCATCTGCAATCTTCCTTATTTGAAAGCCACTATGGGATGGGAGGTTAAAAGCAAAAAAAAGGGCACAAGGAAGGGCATGGTAATTCTTTTGTATGTAAACTCAGCTCCTGGCTTTGTCATTGGTTCTTTGTGTTAGAAAATCCTCTATTACTAAACAATTAGTCACCTGTCCAGAAGCTAGACTAACCTGTAGGGAATATACTATGTCTTAAGGATTAGATCAGTGGTCCTCAAACTTTTAAAATAGGGGGCAGTTCACTGTCCTTCAGACTGTTGGAGGGCCGGACTATAGTAAAAACAAAAGCTCACACTCTGTCTTCACCCCTCAGCCCAATTGCCATAACCTGGCGGGCCGCATAAATGAAGGTCGTAGTTTGAGAACCCCTGGACTAGATCCTTACCATCTATTCCCTCATTATATAAATATAAGACAGTATTTTTTTTTTCCCCCTGGGGAAGATACTGGAAGCTGGTGGTATCAGCAAAGTCTCCATGTAAAAAAAGTATTTGAGATGAGCTTTGAGAAAATTTGAGATTCTAAGAGAAGTTGTGTAAAGGGCTGAAACTCTGAATAGGTGCATTGGAATCAGACAACCTAGCACTTAAGGCTAATTACCTATTGGATAATAACTATTAGCATATGTTTGGAAAAATGGCCCTTCTCACTATTCTGTGCTGGTTAGATCTTTTGGTGTATACAGATAATCAGAAGAGAGATTAGAGGGTGGAGTAAGATAAGCCAGACTCACTTTGCAGCAGCACCAGGAGAAAGGAGGTTGTAGCAGTTTTGTCCATCTCCTTTACTTCTCCCTCTAAAGACCAAGGACTTTTGCTTATCCTGACTCTGGCTGATTCTGAGGCCTCCAAGGAGCTAGCTTGGACTTTACAAAATTGGGAATATATTTCAGACTTAGGATATGGAAGGAGGGTTGTTAGGAACAACAAGAACTTTTGTAAATTTCTAAGGGATTGAGTCAAAGGTAAAAGGACTGAATTTAAGCCTTAAGATTCTTGGGGAAATGCCAGAGAAAGGAGAAGAAACGATATTTTATTTCAAGGCCTTATTGATGCTACAACATTTGTTTATTTATCACCCTGTGTACCTTCAAGATCAATGCTAGGCCATTCTTTCTCCAAAATAAGCAGAGACTGGAGAAAATAAGGCTGATTCTACCCATAAGTTTCCTCCTAGACAATAGCTGACCCCTAGGAGAATGGAAGATTGGAACAGTATAGGATGTGGATTTCACAACACTAATCAGAAACTTCAGATGCTTGAAAGCCTATGCTTGCAACAAATGGATAGAATTTAGAGCAATACAAGATAGCTTGAACTGTTTTAAAACTTGTGTCCTCACCTGAGATCTCCATGCAAAGGTTGGATGATCCTTTAGTGATGTTTTAGACATGATTTTTGATCAGGTATGGGTGGACTCAGATGCCCTATGAGGCTCCTTCTAACTCCAGTACTCAAATTTTGTACTATGCATCTCCGATACATCCCTCCAAGTTCTAATATTTTATGTTCAAAGGTCTCTCCCAGTTCTAATATTCTACATTCTAATCTTTCCTCCAACTCTGACATACTGTTGTCCTAAAAATTTTCCCAGCTCTGATATTTTCTCTTCTAAACTTTGTTCCATCTTTGACAGCCTGTGTCCTAAGGTCCCTTCCAGCACTGACATTCAGTGTTCTAAGACCCTTCCCATCTCTGACATTCTCTGATACCCTTTTTTCTGATATTTGTGTTTTAATATTCTACATTGTACAATCTCATCCAACTCTGACTCTATATGAATTTCTGAATCTATGAAATCATGTGAGATAATTCTGTGTCACCTATTCTGATGAGAACTTTCTTCATCTAATGCTTCTGCCTTCCTTATCATAGGTTTCATGCTTATGTTTTAGGGGAAGAGCTAGAGGCCACATGCTCATGGCTCCAGCTTGGGGTAGAGACCTTTATTTTGGTTTGTGGTGGGGGTTGTGGATTGCTTCATATGAATGACCCAATTGTGTAGAGGGAGATGTTTATTTGGACAAGAACTTTGCCTGCTGGGAGACAGTTGCTGAGCCGAGTAAGCTGAATCTCATGGGGCTCTCTGTGGAATGGTATCCAGTCAGCTCTGCATGGAATGTCACAAGGCCCCTCCCAAGGAAGTCAGTAGGAGTGAGTTTTTCCTGCAGGTTGTATGCCTGGTGGTCCTGGCTTGCTGTGTGGCTTGGGTCAAGACACCTGTTCTCTCAGAGCCTCACTTTCCACATTGATAGAATGGGAGCAGAATAAACTTACCCTTCTGTACAGAGCTCTTACAGGATTGGATAGATGGATAAGGCATATCTGAAAGGCTGAGAAAAAAATTCAAGAGAAGGATGCAAGGTAGGGCAAAATTTGTTTATCCTATGGCCCCATCTCCTTAATTTGACCGCGAGAAGCTGGGGGGTAACTTTGAAGAAATAGCAGATAGGGTTGGGCAGCAGGAACTATTCTACCTTAGCAAAGATTTTCCTCTGAAACTGGGGAGGCTATGATGGAGGACAATAATTAAAAAAAACCAAACTTTGGAGGTTTTTTGGGGAATATTGGAAAAAGTACTGACCTGGGTTGGAATCAGGAGCCCTGGGTTCTAGTGACTTTGAAATCACTGTCACAGTCTTGGGGCTCCATTTTCCCCACCTGTCAAGTGAAGTAGTTGGACTAAATTATCTCTTAGGTCCCCTTTCCAGCTTTATGTATTTTGATCTAAGGTGCTTACTGTGATAGGGTTCTGGTAGACTGTTTTCTAAAGATGCTTTTAGCTCTGACATCTATATTCTAAGATACCTCCCAACTCTAATGTTTCCTGTTCTAATGTTAGCTCTGCCTTTCTATGTTCTAAGGGCCCTCCCAGCGTTGACTTTCTGTGTCTTAAAGGCCCTCTCAACTTTGCCATTCTGTATTCTAAGGCCCCTCCCAACCCTGCCATTCAGTATTCTAAGATCCTTTCAATCTCTGACATTCTATGTTGTAAGACCCCTTCGTGTTCTGACATTTTCTAAAACCTCTTAATTCTGACATTTTATGTTCTAAGACCCCACCCAGCTCTGCCATTTTATGTTCTAAGATCTCTTCCAAGGTTGACTTTCTGTGTTATAAGGGCCTCCCAACTCTAATGTTTTCTGTTTAAATGTTCCTCTCATCTTTGACATTCTGTGTTCTAAGACCCCTCCCAGTTCTGACATTTTGTATTCTAAACCCCCTGTGTTTTAAGATCTCTTTCAAGACTGACTTTCTGTATCATAAGTACTCCTGAACTCTGTTTTCTGTTCTAATGTTCCTCTCGTCTCTGACATTTTGTGTTTTAAGTGCTCTCCTAACCTTGCCATTCTGTATTCTAAGGCCTTTTCCAGCTCTGACACTCTATGTTCTAAGACCCCTCCCAGCTCTGACATTTTTTGTTTTAAGGTCCCTCCCAGTTTTGACATTCTGTGTTCTAAGGTCTCTCCAAGCTCTTCTATTCTCTGTTCTAAGTTTCCTCCCAAATCTGCCATTCTCTATTCTAAAGTCCTGCCTAGCTTTGCCCTTCTATGTTCTAAGACCCTTTTCAGTTCTACCATTCTCTGTTTTAAGATTCCTCCCAACTCTCTTCTAAGATCCCTCCCAGCCCTCTTGTTTCTATGTTCCAAGACCCCTCCCAGTTCTGATATTTTTGAGCCTAAGGCTCTACTAGCTCCAAACTTCTATTATTCCATGATTAAGTTTTTAAGTGATTATAAATTAACTAGATTTAGAATATTTATTTAGCTTTTGATTTTATAAGTGCCATAGGGTATGATAATGGCTGGGGAATAGCAATTAGCTGCTTTGTCTCCAGCACCATTGTGAACTTGGTCTCCTAGGGCTTCCTGGGGGAACTGATTTTGAATTCATCAAAATAGATTGTGTCTTCTTAGTGTTATTTACTAAATCCACACATTCACTTTAGATTTTGCTGCTTTGCCTTCCCTTTAATGATTATCTCCTATTTATATTGTAAACTTTCTTGTACATAATTATTTCATGTCTCACCCCCATTAGACTGGGAGTTTAAGCCCAGAGTCTGTCTTTTGACTTTGCATAGCATTTGACAAAGGTAGCCTTTTAATAAATGCTTATTAACTCAACGACTGCTCCCCTTCCATTGTTCTGTGAACTGTTTCTTGGGTAGATCTGGAACCTGTTGTGTTGTTTGACAGGCCTAATGTTGGCCCAAGGAGTGAAGGAGAGAGTAGAGACAAAGCTCGAAGCCTGAGGATATACAGAATAAATACAAGTAAATTAATTCAATATTTAAAGTAATTTAACATTATCTCAGGCACTTACTTAGCTTAGTAGTAAAATGGGGATCATAGTAATCTTTATCTCCCAAAGTTGTCATGAAGATCAAATGAGATATTTGTAAAAGTGCTTAGTTAGAGAGCCAGACACATACTAGGCACCTAATAAATGATGTTATATACTTGTTGAGGAGCTTAACAAAGGCTTCCAATGTTCAGGGTGGGTCTTGAAGTAAGAAAACACTTCTGTAAGTTGGAGAGGAAGAGCGAGGGATATCAGGAGGAAGGAACAGTCAGTGCAAATGTCCAGAGTGGGGAATGGAGTGTCCCTTATGGTGAGCAGGACAGATGTCTTGTTTTTTCCAACTTCAAGTTTCAGGATTAGCCCTGGATCTCCTCTGGACTGTTTAGAAGGAGTGTGGTGGTAATCAAAATAGGGGGAAATATGAACCAGGCCCTCCCAGGGTTTATTGTGTAATCTCTCCAACCTGACTTCCACTGTGGCTCTGAACATAAATCACTTTGTTCTAGGATTTCCACTCAAAAGGGGACCTTTGAGATTAGCTAGACCAGCCCTCTTGCTTCACAAATGGGGAATGTGGGACCCAGGAATAGAAAGTGATTTGCCTTGAAACATGGAAGCGACTGCCTTACAAAGCAGTGAATTCTCCATTTTGGAGATTTTCAAGCAAAGACCAGATGATCGTTTAAGTGATAGGGGACAATGTTTAAGAACTAGTTGGTCTATAAGATTTCTGAGATCTCTTTCAACTCCCAAAATGTGTGATTTGGTGATCTTTTCTAAGATCCTTGATATGTAAGCTCTTTGAAGGCAAGGACCACGTCACAGTTGTATGCCTCTTGTGCCGAGCAGAGTAACTGGCACACTGCTGATGCTAAAGAAGTGTTTGTTGGGGCAGCTAAGGTGACACAATAGATAGGAGGATCTGAGTTCAAATGTGGCCTCAGATACAAAATAGCTGTGTAATCCTGGGCAAATCACTTAATCCTGATTGCCTTAAAAAAAGTGTTTGTTGATTGATTGAAGCTCACAGTTTCCAAATAACATAACTGAGATTCAAATCTAGGTGCTCTGAACAAAAGCCCTAAAGTCTTTCTACATTTCAAAATGCCTTATTAGCCCTTTCCCAGAATAGCTGATAATGATGTAGCATTTTTTTTATTTTTTGTTTTTTCCCCTAATTTATTATTTAGGTTTTTTTTTTATTATAGCTTTTTATTTATAAGATATATGCATGGGTAATTTTTCAGCATTGACAATTGCAAAACCTTTTGTTCCAATTTTCCCCCCTCCTTTTCCCCACCCCTTCCCCCAGATGGCAGGTTGACCAATACATGTTCAATATGTTAAAGTATATGTTAAATACAAGTATATATGTCCATATAGTTATTTTGCTGCACAAGAAGAATCAGACTTTGAAATATTTAGTTTTAACATTCTTTTCTTTTGAAATTTTGAGCTCAAAATTGTTTTCCTTTCTCCTATTCCTCTCTCCACCCATTGAAAAGGCAAGCAATATGATATCAATTATACATATGAAATCATGCAAAACATATTTCCATATTAGTCATATTGTTTTAAAAAATGCAAGAAAAATAAAGTGAGAAAATTATACTTCAATTCGTACCCAGAGTTCATCAGTTCTGTCTCTGGAGGTGGATAGCATTTTTTCATCATGAGTCCTTGGAATTGTCTTGGATCACTGCATTGATCACAGTAGCCAAGTGAGCCATAGTTGATCATCATTACATTACTGTTACTACGCAAAATGATTCCCAGTTCTGCTTCACTTTGCATCAGTTCACATGGGTCTTCCATGTTTTTCTTCACCCTTACCAGTCATTTTTATAGCATAATATTATTCCATCATATCATATGTTACAATTTGTTTAGCCATCCAACATCTGCTCGATTTCCAGTTCCTTGCTACCACAAAAAGAGCTGGATCTAGCACTTTGTTTCTAAAATGCTTTAGATGAATTATCTCATTGGAGTTTCACAACAATCCTATGAAGGAGATATCAAAGATGCTATGATACCTATTTTCTGGATGGAAAAAAGAAGACTCCATGCCATTAAAGGTTACCTCTCAGGAGGGTTTGAACCCAGATTTTCTTGGATCCCAAGTCCTCAACTTTCTCTTTTATGACAAGTTGGCTTTCTAAAATCTCCTGACTTGCTTTCCTGCTCCAAACAGTGGTCTTTTTCATCCCTCCTACTCTGGTGTAGCTGACAAGGTCTAGTTAGACCGGTCTTGAGGGAGCCAGTTAGACCTGGCTCCTTTGGCAGGAAATTTGATCTGCTTGGATTTTTGGTTCCCTCTGTTTTCCCTGGATGCTGGCCTGATGCTCTCACCTCTGAAGTAAGAGCTGCAACCCAGCCAGGGAGGGAGCAGGGAGGGCTGAGCGTGAAGACCCTCCATTCTCAGCCATGTCTCAATCTTGATGTCTTTCCCCTCCTCACCCCAAAGAGGTTTGTGATGACAGCAGGGACTTGTCTCCCCTGGGCCATCGGATGTGTCCTTCCCTAGAGGGTGTGCTGCCCTCCTGCCTGTTTGCTTCTTTAGAGTTAAGGAGTTAAGGAGGCTTGTTGGTAGTGCCATAGAGGGGGAGACAGAAGGAGGGAAGGAGGGAGGGAAGGAAAGAGGGGGAAGAGAGAGAGAGAGGAGAGAGAAATGAGAGAGAGAGGAGAGAGAGAGAGAGAGAGAGAGAGAGAGAGAGAGAGAGAGAGAGAGAGAGAGAGAGAGAGAGAGAGAAAGAGGGGGGAGAGGGAGGGAGAAAGGGAGAGAAAAGGAGGGAGAGGGAGGGAGGGAGAGACAGAGAGAGAGGAGAGAGAGAGACAAGAGAGAGAGAGAAGAGAGAAGAGACAGAGAGAGATATGAGAGAGACGAGAGAGAGAGAGAGAGAGAGAGAGAGAGAGAGAGAGAGAGAGAGAGAGAGAGAGAGAGAGAGAAGGAGGGAGAGGGAGGAAGAGGGAGGGAAAGAGAGACAGAGAGAGTGAGAGAGGAGAGAGAGAGAAGAGAGAAAGAGGGGGGAGAGGGAGGGAGGGAGAGACAGAGACAGAGAAGACAGAGATAGAGAGATGGAGAGAGACAGAGATAGAGAGGGAGACAGAGAGAGGCAAAGACAGACACAGAGATAGAGACATACTGAGAGAGACAGATGCAGAAAAACAGAAGGGGAGGGGGAATGCAAGAACACAAGTGAACTGGTTTTGCTCCAAGTCATGGAGTTGACTTGGCTACAAGTCCTTATCTGCCATAGGTTGGCTATGTGACCCAACTAGGGCAAGTCAGCTCATCTCTCAGCAGCCTAAGCAGCTCTCTAAAGCTACAGAGAAAGTTCCAGGGAAATCAGAGATTGTTCTATCTCATCCCCTGAAAGTGTTTTCTGGCAAAAATGTGTGGCACAGTGTCATGTGTGCTGTTGGTATACAGTTGTTTCAGATTTTTAATGACCCTTTTTGGGGTTTTCTTGGCAAAGATACTGGAGTAATTTGCCATTTCCTTCTCCAGCACATTTTAAAGGTGAAAAAACTGAGGCAAACAAGGTGAAGTGTCTGAGGCCAGATTTAAACTCAGATTTTCCTAATTCCAGGAAAGATGCTCTGTGCACTGTGCCATTTGTACAGTTGCCCTATCCTGTGTACAGGTGATTAATAAATGCTTGTTGGATGAATAGAAATAAATGAATGAAGGCGTGCTCCTTGAGGATATGAACCTTTACATTTCACTTTTTCCTTTGTAACCTTAGTAGTGATGATACAATAGAGAGTGATGATGATGATGATGATGATAATGATGGTGATAATAACAATAATAAACATATAATAATAATAATAATAATAATAATAAATAAAAATACTTAAAACTGTAAGGGCCAAAATAATAAAAATAAACTTATGTAGTATTTTAGGATTGGTGAGACATTAACTGTTCTGATGCTTACAACAATCTTAGTTGTGATAATATGAAAGTATTAGTTTTTATTAAAGTTGAATAAATAAAGCTAATAGGGTGTTTGTGGATTAAATGATTACTTGCTAGGATTTTTTTCTCCAGTTTGAATTGAGTGCTAGTTCTAAGAACCAATTCAAATCAATAAACATTTATTTTGTCTCCCTGCTATGTACAAATCAATTAATTAATATTCATTAAGTATCTCCTGTATAGACACTGTACAAGGTGCTAGGTAACTTGATTCAGCAATTCAACAAACATTTAATTGACTTCTATGTGCTTTCCAATTAGTCAGCAAGAATATATTAAGCACCTACTATGTTCCAGGAGCTGTGGTAGGCACTGGGGATATAAAGAATGTATCAACCCCTATTTTTAAGGAACTGATTTACATTCTAAGGGGGAAGACAACCATCTCATATAGTAATATGTGTGGAACAAATGTAAAGGGAATAAATACAAGTAAATATGAAATGGTCAAATTCAAGGTCTTAAGGGAAGGAACAGTTCTAACAGTTGTAGGGATCAGCAAAAGACTTGAGGTCTAAGATGGTGCTTGAGCTGTATCTTGAGGGAAAAGGGACAGAGGTGAGGAGGGGGAGCATTCTAGGGCAATGAATGCACAAAAAGACAGGCGATGGACGGTAGCAGAAGGTGGGGACTAGCCTGGGTTGTCTAGTGAAGGAGGGGAATGGCGCATTATGAAGCCGACGAGATGGGCCAGTGCCAGAGTGTGAAGGGCTTTCAAAGCTAAATGGGAGTTTATATTGGATTCTAAAAGCAATAGGAAACCATCAGAGTTTATTGAACAGGGAATATCATAGTCAGAACTCTGCTTAAGGAAAATTACTTTTGGCAATTGCTCTGAGGATGACTGAACTGGAGAGATGCTTGAAGCAGAGAGATCGATGAGGATTTCTTTGCAATAATGTAGACCAAAAAATGATGAGAATTAAGGGGGTGCTGTGTGAGTAGAGAGAAAGGGTTGGTTTCAACATATATAGAGAGGTAGTTGTGGAGATAGAAACAACTAGGATTGGCAACTAATTGGATGAGGAGGGAAAATGTAGCTGAGGGGATTACCAAGCTTACAAACCTGGTAGTCTGATGGGGAAAGGAAGATCTGGATCAGGGAAGATATTGAATTAATTTTGGACACGATGGTCTTTAGAGGTCTCTACAGTTTTAAGTGTCTGATAGGCAACTGATAATGTGAGACTGGAGTTCTAGGGGGAAACTAGGACTGGATATATGGATCTATGAATAATTGAAATAGTTGTTTTTGTTCAGTCATGTGTAACTTTTGATATTGTTTGGAGTTTTCCTGGCAATACTGGATACTGGAATGGTTCGGCATTTCCTTCTCCAGCTCATTTTACATCTGAGGAAAACTCAGTGACTTTAAAGTCACAGTGTCTGAGGCTGGATTTGAATGGAGTCAGGAATGACTCTAGGTCTGGTGCTCTATCCATTGTACCACCTAACTGCCTGACTTCCCTGGGAAGTGATGAGGCAACTGAAAGACTTTTTAGAGGGGCTTAGGACATGAAATATGGAGAACACCCATGGGGAACACCCAGTTAGGGTACTTGATCTGAGTGATGAAACAGTAAAAGTGAGGAAGGAGGGAAAAAAGGGATTAATATTTCTATAGCACCTACTATGTGTTAGAAAGTAGGCTAAGCACTTTTACAAATATTATCCCATTTGATACAATACCTCTGGGTGTTTTATATATATATATCTGGGAAACTAAAGCACACAGTGAAGCAGCTCAATGGTATAGTGGATGGAAAGGATAGAACGCTGGGCCTGAATTTAAATTCCACTTCAGACACTTATTAGTTGTATGACCCAGAGAAGAGTACTTCATCCCTGCCTCAGTTTCCTCATTTATAAAAAAAAATCCTCAACTTGTAAAAAAAGTAAAAATGTATCACAATTACTGTGATAATAGTACCTACCTCCTAGTGTTGTAGTGAAGATCAAATGAGAAAATATTTATAAAGTGCTTAGCATAGTTACTGGCACATAGTAGGTGTTCAATGTATGTTAGCTGTTATTAATTCGATAGAAATTAAATTCCTGGGAGCAGATTTGAATGCAGCTCTTTCCGATTCCAGGCTCATTGTTTCATTCACAGAAGACTAAGAAAGAATGATAGTTAGGAGGAGACCCAGGAAAGAGTACTATCATGAGTGCTCAGGGGAGAGGGATAACAAGATTTCCCACATTTTTTTGTTGATACAGAAACATTAAAAATAATACAGAGTTTTTTAAAAGGATGAGGATTGAAGAAAGACCTTCAGATTTGACCATTAAAAAAGCTCCTAGGTAACTTTAGAGATAATATTTTAATTGAGTTATGAGATTGAAAATAAGATTGCCAGGAGTTATAGAGGGGGAGGAGAGGAAGTGAGTACTTTTCCTATAAGTTTGGCTGAGGAAGGTGGGGAAGGAGATATAGAGGATAGAGCATGGGGGAATCTAGGGAAGGTCTGGTAAGGAAGGAAAATACTTGGGCATTTTTGTAGCTACTTGGGGAAGGAATCAATAGATAAGAGTTAGATTGAAAGTTGGAGGAGGGGGGATGATTGAGGTTGCAGGTCTGCTGGAGAAGATGGCCAACGGTAGGATCAAAGTACATGCAGAGGAGGGACTGGAGTTTTCAAGGAGAAACGCCATTCATTGGCAGAGACTAGTGGTGTTTGATGTCAGGGGACTTGGAAAGGCTGTCCTATGACCTCAGTTTTCTCCATAGGGTAAGAGACAATGTCGTCTTTAAAATCTCCCTTTAATTGTCCTCTGGTAGTCCCTTTATGAGACTTTGTCAAGTGCTACTGAGGAGAGAATGAGTGGTCCCAGAGGGAGCGGCTTGTGAGGATGAACCAAGACTGAGTGAGATGTGGCAAGGCCTGAGCAGTCCACAGGAAAGGGGAGGAGCTCATAGTTGGAGATCATAGTGAACTGGTTAACCAGAGAATCAAAGTAAGAGAGGAAGAGTCAGAGCAGGGGACAGGCCTAGGGAAGCAGGGAGGGTTAGAAGGATGGAGGTCTCCTTGAGGATGAGGATGGCACGCTGGGCGGTCAGGGTGAGCCGGAGGAATGTCAGGGTTTTTATTAGGAGATGGAACTTCTATGAGAAAGGGGGAGATGCGGTATTTTGCGAGTGACTGAGGTGGAAGGAGTTGGCCATAGGATTTAAGAAGGATGAGGCATTGGAAGGTGAGTTTGAGGGAACGTCAGTATGGCTGCTGAAGTCCCCTTGTGTGTTTGAGGGAGCATTGATATATGGCTGAAGCCCTCTTATACAAGGAAAGTGGAAAGAAAGGGAGTGAATGAGCCGGGTGCTGGACTTGGGAAGGATGGGGAATGTCCAGGGGCTGATGCGGCTGTCTGATGATCTGGATTGGAGGGAAATTGTGATGCAAAATTTATGCAAGTCATGGTGTCTGAATATAGAGACAAAGGGGGAAGAAAATAGATCTGCTTCCAAAGGTGCTAGTGTTCTATGAAGATACATTATTTAAACAGAGATGGGCAATGCAGTTCAAGGAGGGAGAAAGTATGCTGTCATTACTGCCTATGTGCTTTGGGCAAATTCCTTCCTCCCTCCCTTCCCTTCTTTCCCTTCCTCCCTCCTTCCCTCTTTCATTCCCTTCCGCCCTCTTTCCTTCCTTCCTTCCTTCCTTCCTTCCTTCCTTCCTTCCTTCCTTCCTTCCTTCCTTCCTTCCTTCCTTCCTTCCTTCCTTCCTTCCTTCCTTCCTTCCTTCCTTCCTTCCTTCCTTCCTTCCTTCCCTTTTTTTTTCTTTTGAGTGGCAGTTGGGGTTATGTGACTTGCCTAGGGTCACACTGCTAGTGTCTGAGGCTAGATTTGAACTCCGATCCTCCTGACTCCAGTAACGCTCCCCTCCTCTTTCAAGGCTCACCCTTCTCCCTGGGTCTGAGATCTCATTTCTTGGGGACTTTCTTTGCTCTCCCACATTCATATCTCTGTTACCTGTCTTCCTGAGCTCTGGTAGAAAGTTGGAAAAGAAAGCACGTGGCCAAATATAGTGCTTCTCCAACTTGGGACTACTTTGGCACACTTGGTGAGGAAATGTTCTGTCCTCCCCAGCTTCCATGAAATATTCAGTAAGTGTCTTTGGGCTAGGACAGTAATAAGCAAGGAAGAAGAAAGAGTTGGGAAGAGAAAGTTGGAGAGGGGTTCTCGCTCTCTTTCTTTCTCTCTCTTTCTGTTTCTGTCTGTCTCTCTTTTTCTCTCCTTCTCTCCCTCTCCCCCTATTCCTTTTCACATGGCCTTCATGACCTAGGAAACACAACAATCCAAGGTAGAATGAACTCTGCTCATTTGGGCTCCCCTTCCCCCCTCCTCATCCATTCTGAGATCTGATACTCAGGAAAATGAGGAGGAAACCTTCTTCTCTCCTTGCTGACCCAATGAGGTCCCGCTTGATGCTCTCCCTGGAAACCTGTGAATATGTAGAGGGAAGGTTCTGTTGTTATGGCAACAGAAGGCTTGCCCTTCCATTTCCCCACGCAGTGAGGACCTGGCCTGCTGGCACACTTGCTGAGGAAATGTTCTGTCCATGAAGTGTTCAGTAAGTGTCTTTGGGCTAGGACAGTAGTGAGCAGCCTCATGATGGAGCACTGTCCACATCCTGACTCTTGTTTTCTACCATATAAGAAACTTTTTTGTCTTTCAGTTGTGTCCAGCTCTTTGTCCGCTAGCTGGAGTTTTCTTGGCAGACACACTGGAGCAGTTTGCCACTTCCTTCTCCAGCTCATTTAACATATGAGGAAATTGAGATAAACAGGTGAAGTGACTTGCCCAGGATCACACAGCTAGGAAGTGTCTGAGGCTGGATTTGAATTCAGAAGGATGAGTCTTTCTGACTCCAAGCCCACCCCTCTATGTACCAATGCACCCCATAATAGCCCCAGAGCTAGCATTTATACATTCTATAGCTCTTGAAGAATTGCACAATAGGCTTCTGACTCTCAGTAGCTGTGTGACTCGGGGCAAATCAGTTCCTCACTCTGTTGAGTTTCCTCACCTACAAAACAGGAAAGTGGACTGGAAAATAGTTTCTTAATCTTTTTCCACTCATGACCTTTTTTTCCCCAAGAAATTTTTACGTGATGCCGAGCATATAGGTATATAAAATAAGTACATGAATTAAATATTCATTGATAATAAATCATAATTTCATGACCCCCCCCCCCCCCCACATTCAGTTGCATGATCTCACAAGGGAAGTTTAAGAAGCTTTGGATTAGAAGATGTCTAAAGGTTCTTCCTGTTCTAAAACTCTGATTCCTTCATTTTATAGAGGAGTAAACTGAGTGCCGGAGGAGCTACATCACCACTCAGCAGGCATTTTTTAAGCATCTACTGTTTGTCAGACATGATGCTAGAACCAGAGATAAAAAGACAAAAGTGAGAAACTTTAAAGGCCCTGTCAAAGATTTTACTGTTTAGTGAGGGGAGGAGTGTGTGTGTTTATGTAAACACACAAAGCATACATACATACACATATATTTATATATGTATATGAAATAAGATAATCTTATGGGATGGGAAGACACTAGAAGGATGGAGGCAGGTTATGGTACCAGGAAAGGCCTCCAGGTACTTGAGCTAAGTCTTGAAGGATGAGGAATTATAAAAAGTAGAAGTGAGAAGAGAGAGCATTCCAGGCTTTAGCATACTGCTTGGCACACAGTAGGCACTTAATAAATGTTGATTGATCAATGGATTCTAAGTATGAGGGACTGACAGTACAAAGATTCCAGACTGCAGTTGGGGAATGGTAAGAGCAGTGCTCCTCAAACTTTCTAAATAGGGGCCAGTTCACTGTCCCTCAGACTGTTGGAGGGCCGGACTATAGTAAAAACTCTCCTTCCCTCAGCCCATTTGCCATAACCTGGCGGGCCGCATAAACGTCCTCAGCGGGTCGCATCTGGCCCACGGGCAGTAGTTTGAGAATCCTAGGTAAGAGACTCAGTTTGCCCCATATAAGTGGGGATGAGGGAGAGTCTAGTAGAGTGCGTCTAGAAGCTCCCTTAGCTCTGCTATTGTAGTGGAAAACCAAGTTGCCAGTTGAGGGCTGGATATTTGCAGGGTCCAGGCAGCTGTTTTCCAAGATCTGACTCCCTTCCAGGCCCCTTCCAGCTATACCCTTTGCAGTGACCAGTAATTTCCTCAGAGTGAAAACTTTCCTGAGGCAGATCACACCCATTTGTCTGTAACTTGGAACCTGACACTCAGTGGTATTAGTGACTGGCCTGGTTAGCCATTCAGATTTATGAGAATAAAATCACTTTTGCCTTGAAAACTATTGGATTTCTGGATTAGAAGCTCTGCTCAAAGGGCAGGGCCTTCCTTACCTGGGCTTTCCACCTGCGGTAGGAGGCAGGGGCTCCTTCTGGGGTTGTCTGATTGTCTCCTTGGTCCGTGGTTGCTTCCCCTCCCTAGAGAGGAAGAGTGTTGTTCTTTAAGGAAGTCCAGAGAAGGATGGAATTCCTTGTTCCTTATTGATTTGAGAGCCCTTCCATTATGGAGCCTTTGGGGAGAAGTTGCAGTGTTAGCTTAGAGAGACAATGGCTGCCCTCAGCTGCCAAGTTCTCATAAGATTCCTTAGTCAGGAGCCGGGCAGTGGAGGAGACCTAAGCTCCTGTGCTCACGGGAGAAGAAAAGGGCAGCAGGGAAGCCCAGCCTGAGCAGGGCTTACAGGGCAGAGACTGGAGTGGGAGAAGCTGGGTCAGTGGTCCAGGTAGGCCCGGTGATTTTGGCATTCACCCGATGGGGTCTTGGGAGTGCGCTCTAGCCATCTGTAGTTGGGAGGCAAAAAGGAAGGTGCTGAATCTAAGAATGGTGGGTGCAGGATGGGATGGGAGGGGAGGGGCAGCCCAGTCCCCGAGCTAGGGACCCCAAGAAATTTGAGCGAAATAGGAGCTATCATCTGAAGAGATGAAGACTCTTGGAAGAGAGAACTATGGGGGACATTGCAAGGCTGAACTGGGCATGGGAGTCTCTTGTATGTTTCTGCACCTATACTGTGATTCCCAAAGTATTGAACACCTCCACGATTTATGAAGAAGACAGTCTAGACTCTATAAATGACTTGAATAGTAGAGCCCTTTCAGGTTTACAAAGTGTTTTGTGTATGTTATTTCATTTAAACTTCAAAAATCTTCTTCAAGTTAAGTGTTCTAATTACCCATTTTACAGATGAGCAAAACAGAGGTGGAGAAAACTTGTTCTCGTGGTTTGGTATTACTGAGTGAGACAGTATTTGTTCATCCAAAGCAGTGAGCTGGAGTCAGGAAAAATTCACTCAGAATCCACTTTTGGACACTGACCAGCTGGATGACCCCTGAGGGAGCACTTCACCCCTGCTTCAGTTTCCTCATCAAATAGGGATAAAAACAGCACCTCCCTCCCAGCGTTGTAGTGAAAATCAGATGAGATAATATTAATAAAGTGCTTAACTTGCAAAGCTTCTTACAGGGTACATAGGAGGTGCTATATAAATACTGCTATCATTAAGGGGCAATTAGGTGGCGCATCCAATAGAGTGGAGGGCCTGGAAGTTCCAGCGTCAGACACTTACTAGCTGTGTGATTCTGGCCAAGTCCCTTAACTCTGCCTCGGTTTTCTCATCTTTAAAATGGGGATAAATATAGCATCTACCTCCCAGAGTTACTGTGAGCATCAGCTGAGATAATATTTATAAAGTGCATAGCATAGTTTCTGGCACACTGTAGTTCAGCATAAATGTTCGCTGCTATTATTATTATAATGAAGGATGATCTGAATTAAAATCCTTTGACAATAACTGTGAGTCTGGACAAGACATCTAATCTCTGCCTCATTTTCCTCATCTGTAAAATGTTTTTTTTTTTTTTTTTTTTTTTTTTTTTTTTAATGAGAATCAAATGAGATGATATTTATAAAGTGTTATGTAAACTCTTAAGTACTATTTAAGTTGTTGTTGTGCATAGCTTTATAATAATTGTTCCACTGTTTAATCATTATTAATAATAATATCTCAGTGAATCTATACAGAGGAGATACAAGCTAACTTCCGAGGAGAAGGCACTCGTAGTAATTGGGGGAAGAGTCTCTTGGAAAAGGTGGCGTCTGAACTGAGTCATTAAGGAAGCCAGAGAGGTTAAGAGCTTGAGGAAAAGAGGGAGGGCATTCTAGGAACCGGGATGCAGCCCATGCAAAAGCCTGTAGGCAGGAATGAATACTCATGTATACAGAACAGCAATTGTTTGGATTGTGGAGTGAGTGCATGGGAAGGAGTCAGGTATAAGAAGCCTGGGACTGTAGGAAGGGGCCGTGTTGGGAACGGCTTTCAATACCAAATGGTAGTTTTATGTTCTGGAGTTAATAGGGAGCTATTGGAGGTTATTGAGTAGGGGATGCATGAGTTGGATGGTAAAGACTCCCCACTGATTAGTGAACACGGTCTCTGTTTCTTCGCACTGTGCATGTCTTGGGGGAGAGGGCCTGGGCCTTGTCCAGCGCTCAGAGGAATCCACCCAGGCCTGACGTGGGATGGCCCAGCTCCCTCCCATTGGGCTTGGAAAGGAGGCGGCTACCCAGTGAGATTCCGTAATGATGTGGGGCCTTGTGGGCTGCAGCTGACTGTTGTGTGGGAGGAAACGGCCCACTTGGCTCCCCTCACAGCCCTGTCCTTCTCTCTCACTTTTGACCCTGCCCTTCCAGGACTGCTGAGTGGGAAGTCCTGCTGCCCAAGAAGAACCTCAAAGTATCATTGTCCTTTTCTGTATCTCTAGTTTACCATGGTGCTTTGTTCATAGCTTTTTGTTAGTAGAGAAGTCAATTAACGAACTAGCATTTATTAAGCACTTACAGTATACCAAGCTCTGAGGACACAAAGACAGTAAAAAAGCACAGTACTGACCTTCATGGAGCTCATAATCTAATGGAAGAAGCATCTACAACAAAATAATAATTATACTAGTGATCTAGCTAGCCTTTACACAGCACTTTCAGGTTTCAAAAACATTTAAAAATATTTTAACATTTGATCCACCACCCTTAGAGGTAGGGAGCTATTTTACAGATGAAGAAACTGAGGCAGGCAGAAATTAAGAGACTCAGTCTGTCTCAGAGGTAGGATGTGATTGAATCAGTATTCAAACTCAGGGTTCTTAGCCACTCACTGCACCACCACCCAGCTTCCTCAGACTCTGCTGGAGAGGGCTGTGACTCAAAGAAGCAATGGCCTCCTGCTTTAATGAACCTCTACTCTGTGGCCCCCAGGAAGCCTGGCTGCTCAGGGCTGGTGGCAGGGAATAGCCACTCTCCCATCCCTCCCATGCAGGTTAGGGCAGGTACCAGCTCCTTCCTTGGATCGCACTCTGTCCATGCACCGCCTCACTGGAATGTTGGCTGCCCCTCCAGACCACCCCCGCAGGGCAGCGTTCATACTGGCGTCCCGGATCTTCCCAGCTGAAAGAAAAGTCAAGTGAGCTAATGGCCGTAAAGCACACCCAGGTTCTATTCCTTGCCTTCCGATTCACCCCCTCCCATTCCTATTTGTATGAATGAAGAAGCATTTATTAATAACTCACTAAAAGTTAAATATTCGCTAACCACTGGGGTTACAAATTTAAAAGGGTCTTCCTTGCCTAGGAGGAGAACTAATTATTTTGGGGGAAACGACAGTCATCCCTTTTATATTCTTGAGGATGGTCAAAATTTTTTATTTTATCCAAATTTTCTAGTTCAAGGGGGCACCATGCCCTTAACCCCATGATGCGGAAGAGATAATTGTATTTATTTAATAGAGGGGTAGCCAAGGAGGGACACTTTCATCACAGTGAATAAGACTACTGGGAAGTAGGTTGACATACTCTATATAGGATTAATGGCAGATTTAATTTGATTCCTGCTCTAGGAAATATCCTAGAAAGGAGGGAGTGTGCTGAAGCAGAGATAAGGATGTCCCCCTAGCATGGGGGAAGGGTACTCTTTAAGCTGGAGGTGGAGTTGTGTCGCCTCTGCCCCCAATCCTCCTGTGTCTGTTGTGGTGGTGGAGGAAGGTGGCCAGGAGGAAGGAGATCATACCATTTAGAGCTTGGAGCTATCTCCTTAAGAATCATCCGCTTCATTCCCCCACGATGAAACTAAGGATTTGAAAAGTTAATGAATGATCATAGTCATACTTAGTAAATAACTCCCAGGATTCACCATTGGATTTTATAACGTCAGATAACAGGTGCTTCCCCACCAAAGCAAACAGTATTATAATGCAATTAAAATAGATTTGGAATCAGGAAATCTGGGTCAAATATTGACCCTAGACACTTAATAGCAGAAGGATTGTGGACAAGTCATTTGGGAATTGGATTAGTGGACCAGAACCCTAGGAAATTTTTAAATGTTCATGGTCTCCCCTCGATTAGATTTCTAAGTTCCCTTCCAAATTTAAACTCCCAAATTCCATGATCTGGATTCAAATCCTGCCTGACAAGTCTATAAGCATTTATAAGGACTTAACTGTGTGTTTAGCTCTGATAGTTCCTGTCCTCAAGTAACTTACATTCTCCCTTCCTCCCCAACCATTTTAAAATACTATTTTTTCCCAATTACATGTAAAGATAATTTTCAACATTCTTTTTTGTAAGATTTTAAGTTCCAAATTTTTCTCTTTCCTTTCATTCTCTCCCTCCTCCCCAAAACGTCAAGCAATCTGATACAGGTTATACATACACAACCATTTTGAACATATTTCCATATTCGTTATGTTGGGAAAGAAAAATCAGAACAAAAGAAAAAAACCATGAGAAACAACAACGAGGTGAATAGTGTCTCTTGATCTGCATTCAGTCTCCATCGTTCTTTCTCTGGATGAAGATGGCACTTTACATTACAAGTTTATTGGAACTATCTTGGTTCACCTCATTGTTGAAAAGAACCAAGTTGATCATCACGTAATCTTCTTGTTGCTGTGTTCAATGTTCTCTTGTTTTTGATCATTTCACTCAGCATCAGTTGATGTCTCTCCAAGCCTCTCTGTATTCATCCTGTCGATCATTTCTTACAGAACAGTAATATTCCATAACATTCATGTACCACAATTTACCCGACCATTCTCCAATTATTGGGCATCCACTCAGTTTCCAGTTTTTTGCCACTATGAAAAGGGCCACCACAAACATTTTGCACATGTGGATCCCTTTCCCCTCTTTTATGATACCTTTGGGCTACAGACTAAATAGAGACTGCTAGATCAAAGGATATGCACAATTTAATACCTCCTTGGGCATGGGAGCTTTTATTCTAATAGGGAAAGACGATACCCAAATAGGAGGTAAAAAAGATGGCTCCAGGAGGAGAGTGAAGGTGGGCTTGGGGTGTCTGTGTGCAAGTCACGCATCAGAAGGAGTCTTGTCTATCCTATCTTATTATAGAGAAAGAAGCAGACCTAGAGAGAGGAAATCAGCCAAAGTCATTTAACCTCTCTGAGCCTCAGTTTTTTCATCTGTAAAATGAATCTATTTCAGGGAATCCTTGTGAAGAAAGTACTTTCGAAGATATAAGACGTTATAGAGGTCTGGACATGACTGAAAAGGACTGACACCATGTGTTAGACACTGATAATGCAAAGAGCAAAAAAGAAATGATCTTCAAGGCTTTTATATTCTATCATGTACATATATTTATGCAAAGTCTATGCAAAATAAGTAGAAGAGAATTAAAAACACTTTTTTTGAAGGGGAAGCTCTTAATATCTGGAGTGGGAAGGGGGAATTAGGAAAAGGCTTCAGGCTCTCATCCCCAGTGGGAAAGGGTATGGCAGTGCTGCCCAGTGGTTCTGCTCACCATCCCTGGGTCTCCCCTGACCCAGACTCCCTCCTTAGCTCCTCTTGCATCATCTCCTCCTAAGTGAATGTAACCTCCTTGAAGATGATTTCTCTTTTGTCTCTGAAATTTCAGTGCTGAACACGTAGCTAATAACTAGCTGTTTCAGTTCGCAAAGTACTTTCCAGTGATTAATAGTAATATGTATCATAATTAATAACATCATAATTAATATCTTTTAATAGCTCAATTATTATCTGATTTTATCTCCACTACAACTTTGGAAAGTAGGTACTATTATTATCCCCATTTAAGGAGGAAACTAAATGAGTGGTTAAGTTAGTTGTCAGGCGTGGGGGTAGGGCGGGCTCACACAACTACCAAGTGTCTGAGGCGGGATTTGAACTGGGATCTTTTAGACTCCAAGCCTGTCTGTGTAATAAATGTGAATGGGTCCAGAGGGCTCCGGAGGGGAAAGTGAGGCAGGTGCCGTTGCTCAGCCCTCCCTCACTTAATTCCAATCCACTTTCTTGTCATGGACCCCTTTGACAAACAATAACAACCTCATCCATTTACACGCTCCTGGGTTGGGGAGGACACCTTACTTTTCCTCTGTGTCTCTCCCTGAGCATTATTCAAAGGCCTTTTTGATCCTTGGGTGAATGTGTGTTCTCATCAAGCGTGGGTGCCCCTTACTAGCAGGGCAGCCAGGATCCAACTGTGTCTTGCCATCCAGGGATTGTTCCTTAATTCTTCCATCCTTCATGTTAACTCCATTGCCCTTCGTAGGTGCAAAATAATTATTTGCCGAATGAGTGAATGAGTGTTGAGTTAACCCTACAGCTAAGGAACATAACAGGGCCTCTGTGCCCATTCCCTTTAGACTTTTGGAAGTACTTTCATGTGTATTGCATATGAAACTGTGAGTTGGGCAGTTTTATCCCCATTTTTACAAATGGAGAAACTGAAGAGAAGTTTGCTCGAGGTTATATAATGAATTCTGGCAATGTTGGGCTAGACTAAGGTCCCCTGATTTTGTCCCTTGCTTAGATGTCCCTGGCTCTGATGGGTGTGATGCCCCCTTGCCTGTTCTGCCAGGATTGTGCCCCCATCCTGATGACCGAGCTCGGGCTGTTTCCTGCCCCCTGCAGCCTTGTGGTATCTCTCTCCCTGCAGGATCCTGGCTGTGGTGAGCAATGGAGAACCCGTGGGAGCTGGGAGTCGGCGTTCCAGCTGGAAGCGGAAGAGCTCTCGCCGAGGTATGGGCTCCTTGGGTTTGGGGGGTGGATTTTACATGTATAAGTGACTTTCTCTGGAAAGAGAATATAGTAGTCTGCTTTCATCCCTGCTTCCCCCCCCTCCCCCCGCCCCGAAAGGTAGGATTCCATCTCTGAGGGCAGGAATCTGTATGATTTCTGATAGAGAAAGGTCTTTATAAAGTTGTCAAAAGGATCATCCTTAATGAGAGAAGAAGGGCCATATTGGACTAAAGGACTATTTAGCCTTTATTCCATAGAATTATAGAACTAGAAAACTATAGCACAATAAAACCATAGTCTGGGGGTGATGACCTAGGATGTGGGGGAACAGCTAACTCCCTATATTTTTCTGAGCCTTGGAGGACCCTCAGACCTTTGACAGAGATAGAATGGACCATCCCCTCTCTGATCTGCACCCCTGGGAGGAAGAGGAGTTAGGGACTTCACCCTGCACCATCTAGTAAGTGATGAATTGGACCCTGTTGTTCCAGCCTACTAAGGAAGCCCAACTTACCTTGGGGTTGGGGAGAAAAGAGGCCCCCTTTGCAGTGTTGTCTTGGCAGGTGGGGCTGACCCACTGAGTCCGCTCCTGGAAGCAGCTTCAATCATTCCTACTTAGTTGGCTCTCAGCCCAGGAAACCTGCAGCTACCCTAGGGTCTCTGCTGGGCCTGTTGGGAGACCCTCTCCCCCAGGGGTTCTGGGACTCTGCTGATAGTTTGAAGAGGCTGGTAGATGGCTCATAGATTGCAGGAAGGATGGTGGGTGGGGCAGGAGAAGGCTTTGGTAGTGACGCCTGACTGCAGAGGAGAAGGTGGGGGAGGGTGGGAGGGTGAGAGAGGTGATTTAGCTAATAGCTATTAGGGTGAGCCCTCTCTCTTTCTTGCACCCCCTCCTTTTCCCTGTCTCTTCTCCTGAAGCCTTCAGACTCTGATGTTGGGGCATCCGGAGGGAGACTCGGGATGCAGCTGAGGTTTCCAGCAAGCTGGGAGCTGGCCACTGGTGCAGTTCTGAAGTCAGCCTGAAAGGCCCCTCCCCAGCAGCAGGCCAGAGTTGCTCCATGCTGACCTTGCTCTCTCCCTTGCTGTTTTTGTCTCTTCCCTCGCTCCCTTCTCTCTTCATCTCCCAGCTGACCGTTTCACTTTCCCCATCTTGGAAGAAGATGTGATTTACGATGACGTCCCCTGCGAGAACCTGGACTCTCACCAGCACGGTATGGCCTGCCACATCTTTTGGGGATGGAGAAAAGGGCTGGCGTGGGAGGCTTTCCTGGTCCTTGTCCTGGGCTGCCCTGTTCACAGCCTGAGGCTTCTTCGTCTTGATTTGAAAAACCACGTTCAGTCCAATCTTGATTCAGAGATCAGAGGAGTTTGGTGATGGGGATGCCCTAACGTTTATTAAGTACCTGTTATGTGTCAGGCCCTGGGCTAAGGGCTTCACAGATATTATCTCAGATTATCACAACAGGGGCAGGGAGATGCAGTTAGAACTCTCAGGTTACCTATAACAATAGGTTACTGAACGATAGAGAATTTCAGAGCTGGAGGGTTCTTAGGAAATGTTCCTGCTAGTGGAGCTCCCTCACTTCTCTCATTTCACAGAGGAGAAAACTGAGCCCAACATGAGGGAAGTTACTTGTCTAGATTCACAGATAGTAAGTAACAGAGCTGGGATCCAGCCCAGGGCTATCAGCCTGGCCTCCTAAGCCATCCCTGGGAACGCAAAGGTCTGTAGTCTCGTCATAAAATCCTTAGTGGATGGCCTGGAAACCTCTCAGGTGCTGTTTAGAGGCACTATACCTGACACGTAGAGAGAGATTAAGGAGACCAGGGATCAGTTTTCACGCGGACATTTGTCAGAAACATGAAATGAGAGAACAGTTCATCTCCTGTAAGATGGAGGGAGAGTACCTGCCCTGAACAAGTCACTGGTTATTGCAAGGAAATTGCTTCATAGAGAGGGAACAGGGAGGAATTGACAGAAGGCCAGCCTTAAAATCATGAGGAGCTGGATTCGAGTCCTTCTGTCTGACATATTGGCTAAATAACCCTGGATAGATCATGTAAGTTCATGTATTCCAGACACCCCTCTAAGTTTGGAAGTTCGAGAATAACTGGCTCCTTTCAAGTTCTAAAGTCGCATGCTCTACAGGAAGACTTTTCGAATCCTCCTTAACACTGCGCCTTTCCTAGTGCCTTATGCTTATTGGAAATTGTTTCTATATAGTTGCTTTCATGTGATGTTCTCTATTGTAAAGCTTCTTAAATGGTGGTTTGTAATCCCTTATGGGGTTTTGTAACTGAATATGGGATTGCAAAATCTTGATTTATTATCTGTGAAAGTTTGATTTGTATACCTATTTTATATATCCAAAATCAGGTAAAATTTTCTTTGGTAGCAAAAAGGGATTGTGAATGGAAAAAGTTGAAGAAGCCCTGTTATATTAGACTATACTCTTTCAGAAGAGGAAGTTTTTTTTCCGTCTTTGTATGCACACAGCCTGGCACACAGTAGGTGCTTAATAAATGCTCATTCATCCACAACATGCATTGTGGAGGGAGTAGATTCACAAGTAATATAAGTCTAGAAAAAAACGGGCACTTTGCAAACTCCAAAGCTTTAAATGCATGAGCTCTGATGACAATGATCAACACAGTCATGATAATGATAATTATTATTAGTAACTCTTTCTCTGTTGGACATCTTCAGAGTGTTGGGCTCCCAGTTGAACATCAGACATGTGTTTTTTCTTGCTGTTGGAGTTTGAATTCTCAAGTCTATCGATGTAAACTTGGAGGGAAAGAATGCTAATGTCTGACTTACTAATTAGGTCATGTTGGTGAAATCACCTTGGTTTCCTCTTTTGTAAAATAGCCATTTGGATTCACTGATTGGTCTCAAGTAGAATTGGAGACTTGCCGGTGACATATTGACTTAGAAAACCACAGATTAACAAAATATATGTGGATTTGTTTTATTAAACATTTTCCAACTAATTTTAATTTATTTTGGCCCCTAGTTAGGGCTTGCAGCCAGTGAAGCTTGAGTTTGACACCTCTCACCTAGGAGGTCCGTCCATGTTATAAGTTCTAGGTCCCTAAGTAAATAACGGTTCTCTTCTATGTGCCTGATGATAATGCATCAATCATGAAATAGAGTCATGTATAATCACAGGGTCGCTAGGGGGTGCCGAAGTGCACAGAGCACTGGGCCTGGAGTCAGGAAGAGCTAATCAGGAAGGAGGGTAACTAGGGGATTCCATAGTGCACAGAGCGTGGGGTCTGGAGTCAGACTCCTCTTTCTGAATTAAAATCTGGCTTCACCTGCTTCCTACCTGTATGACCTTGAGCCAGTCACTTCACCCTGTTTGCCTCAGTTTCCTCATCTATAAAACGAACTGGAGAAAGAAAGGGCAAAACACGCCAGTATCTGCCAAGAAAATCCCAAATGGAGTCACAAAGTCAGACATGATTGAAAAATTACTAAACACTAAAATGTGCTAATAAAAGGTGACATTTCTATGGTGAAATAAGGCAGGCAAAGGGCAGCACAGACATATCATTTGAATCTCACAATGAATCCTTAGGTAATATCCCCAATACAATTAGCTAACACACACACACACACACACACACACACACACACACGTCATAGAATGACATTCTCCTCTTTGAGCCATAGTACACGGTGCTTGACAGATGGTGGGCGCTTACTAAATGCTTCTTCCCTTCACTTCTCCTTGCAAAATGAGCATAAAACACTGCTTTTCTCACAGTTTTTTTTTTTTTTTTAAATGAGCCTGCTAATAAATTAACAAATATTTTAAAAGTGTTTAATATGTGCCTTCACTGGGCAGCCAGAAGACAAAAGTTAGGCCCTGACCTCAAGCAACTTACATTCTAACAGAGAAACTTCACACACACAATGTATATACATATGTATGTCTGGTTTCCAGTATCTTTTCTCTGCAGCGTATCCTTTCTTTATTTGTCTCTTATATTTTCAAATGCTAGAAAAGGAAATGGAACCAAAAATGGCTCTGGGTGTGAGCGCTTGCTCACTACTATTAGTGTTCCATCAAATCATCAGACCCCAAATCTGCATTTCTTTTAGAGGAATTCTTTTTTTCCCCTGTAAATTGGAGCTGGTCAGTCAGTGAGCATTTATTAAGAACCCTGTTATCTGCAGATCAGTCAGTGAGCATTTATTAGGAGCCTACTATCTGCTGATCACCAGGGATACAAAGAAAGGTAAAAGATGATCTATGCCTCTGAGGACCTTACAGTCCAAAGGAGGAGGCACCATGCAAACCACTAAGTAGAGGAAGGTATAATCAGGATAAATTAGAGGGGAGGTTGGGAAAGACTACCCGGAGAAGGTAGAATTTTATCTGGAACTTGAAAGACAGATGGTGAAAAGAACATTTGGTGGCCAGGAGCCTGTGTTCTAGTCCTGGCTTTGGCCTGAGTTGTCCTTGGGATATTACACAAATCACTTCCCCTATACATCTGTTAAATCTTGATCCTCAAGTTTAACAGTCTGTGTTCTAATAGCCTTTCCGGCTCTGCTAGTAACTTACCACAAGACCGTGGGAAAATCCCTTGGTCCCTTTGGACCTCAGTTTCCTTATCTGTAAAATGATTCTATCGGACTACATGTTTGCTAAGGGCCCTAACTTAAAAAAAACCCAAACTTTAGGACTTTATAATTCCCTCGTTGGTAAGGGAGGGGAGAGGAGGAGTGAGAAGGGGGAGTCTCCTTTATCGTCATGGATGTTTGTGGATATTTATCCTCTTTAATATTCCCTCTCTCTGCTTGCTCCCACCCTAATGGAGTCTCCCAACAAAAAGAGCTGGCAAGAGAAGCTGTGGGTCTCAGGCTGCATCCATGCCCTGGGAAAAGAGAAGGGCTTTGAGGATGCTGGGGTAGGAGCTCCCTCTAGTGGGGACATCCATGTGGTCAAGTGTGTGTTCAAATGCTTCCCTAAAAAATTTGTGATTATGATGATGGGGATGATAGTTAATAATGACAATAATAACAACAAGAATTTAGGTAGCACCCACTGTGTGCCAAAGCACCATGCTAAGTGCTTTACAAATATTACCGCATTGGAAATAAATAGATGCATGTGTTTGGGGGAAGGGATTGGTTTTAGGCTCAGTAAATGATTAGATGTTCTCTTTGCTGTTGTTCATTCACGTCTGAATCTTCGTGACTTTTGGCATCTTCTTGGCAGAGATATGGGAGTGGTTTGCCATTTCCTTCTCCAGCCCATTTTACAGATTAGGAAACTGAGGCAAACAGGGTAAAGTGACTTGTCCAGGGTCACCCAATTAGTAAGTTTCTGGGGCCAGATTTGAACTTAGGAAGATGTTTTCCTGATTCCAAGCCAATTGTTCAATCCAATAGCCAGCTACCCAGATTATCTGGGCTAATTTTATAACCCAGCAATGTATAACCTAATCCTTGCTATTTATATAATTCTGTATGTTCATTTCCTCTCTCTGAACTTCCTTACTCCATTAAAAAAAACCAAGGCAATTGGGGTTAAGTGACTTGTGCAGGGTCACATAGGAAGCGTTAACTGTCTGAGGCTGGATTTGAACTCAGGTTCTCCCCACTCCATTGGGAGATAGATTGACAGCCCTTCCAGGTAGAATGGCAGAATCAGTTTGGTTTTTATTGGAGTTGGAGGGATGGGGGGTGTGTCCTGTTTAGTTTATTCCTACGTAAAGCAGGGATGTCCTTTCATAATGATAATAACTAATGTTCGTAAAGTGAGACAGATCATTGGACAGATAAAGCACTTACTATAGGCCAGGCAAATACTATTAAACAGTCTTAATTCTGATGAAGAAGAGGAGGCTTAGGGAGACTCATAGGTTTCAAAGCTGGGATTTGCATCCCAGCCTTAGGGGATCTGAGCCTGAGAAGCAGGAGGAATCTTTGAGGTCATTTAGTCTCACCCCTTCATTTCTTTTTCTTTTTTATTTATTATTATCATTAATTTTTATAATTATAACATTTTTGTGACAGTACATATGCATAGGTAATTTTTTACAACATTATCCCTTGCACTCCCTTCTGTTCCGAATTTTCCCCCTCCTTCCCTCCACTCTCTCCCCTAGACGGCAGGCATTCCCATACATATTAAATATCTTATAGTATATCCTAGGTACAATATATATGTGCAGAACCGAATTTCGTTGTTGTTGTTGTTGCAAAGGGAGAATTGTATTCAGATCACCCCTTCATTTCACAGTTGGGTAAACTGAGGCTCAGGGAGATCAAATAGGAAAGTAACAGAAGGGAGTTCTGAACTTGGATGCTCTGACTCTAAATCCATTGCTCTTTCTACTGAATCCTGCTGGCTCTTTTGACTCACATTTAGAGTCCTTTCTACTATGTTGAGTGCAGAAGAATCATTTCTTTTGTTTTTGTATGTCCCAGAGGGCTCTGGTTGGGAGTGCTGGGCTTGGTCTACTCAAGTTGGAGGTGCTGTAGCCTAGGGAAAGGAAGCTGATGCCCTGGGCTTGAGCCTCTACCCACTAGACATTTTCTTTTTCTTATAATAGCTTTTTATTTTTAAAATACATGCAAAGATAGTTTTTAACATTAACTCTTGCAAAATCTCTTATTTCAAATTTTCTCCTTCCCTTTCCTCCACCCCTGGATAGTAAACAATCCAATATATATTAAACATATGCAATTCTTATATATATATTTCCTAACCACTTGTCTTAACCTAAAAAAGTCTCTTCATCTCTGTTCCTCTGTCTTCATTTCAAAAATGAGAGGGGGGAGGTTAGATGTAGTAGAAAGCGAATTGACTCCAAAATTTGGGCTCAAATCCTACTCAGATGTTATCTTTGTTACTTTAGTTAAATCACAGTTTATTTTGTCATCAGTTTCCCCATCTGTAAAGTGAAGGGAATTATATTACACTAGATAATCTTTGTGAGTCCCTCTTCCTCTAGAATCTTTCACTTTTCCCAAGGTTTTCTCACCTTACTGACAGACCTTTTTCTGCTGACCTTCCAAGTCATCTTTGCTTTTTTCTGGGCTGAGAGGTCTTAGAGCCTTTTGGTTTTAATGAATAATCTGTGTATCCAAAAAATTGTGGTGTTTCCCTTCAAGATTTCCAAACCCTCAGGCTCCCAGCCCTGCTCAGCCCTTGTTCATCCTCTGTTGGTCTTCAGGGTCAGAGAGGAGCCTAATTTATGAGAATGTCCACCGAGAAGGAGGCCCGAGGGAGTCAGAAGACCTAGGCTGGAGCTCCAGTGAGTTCGAGAGCTACAGTGAAGACTCTGGGGAAGAAGAGGTCAAACCAGAAGTGGAGCCCACCAAACACCGCGTGTCTTTCCAGCCCAAGGTAGGACAAGTGGCCTGGAAGGTGCCGGGGTTAGTTGGGGACCAGACAAAGGAGGAGCTGTAACTTTTTTTCTAGTAAAATTATGTATGTTTATATATACTTATTTATTTATTTATTTTTGATAAGGCAAATTGGGGTTAAGTGACTTGCCCAGGGTCACACAGCCAGGAAGTGTTAAGTGTCTGAGACCAGATTTGAATTTAAGTCCTCCTGATGTCAGGACTGTGCTCTACCCATTGAACCAACTAATTGCTCCTAATTTATTTATTTTTAATGCACATTGCTTTATGAATCATATTGGGAGAGAAAAATCAGAACAAAAGGGAAAAACCAAAAAAAAAACCAGAAATAGGAAGTGAACGTAGCATGTGTTGATTTACATTTAGTCCCCTTATTTCTTTTTCTGCATGTGGATGGCATTTTCTGTCCAAAGTCTATTGGGATTGCTTTGAATGACTGAACCATTGAGAAGAACCAAGTCTTTCACAGTTGACCATCGCACATTCTTGCTGTTATTGTGTATGGTGTATTTCTGGTTCTGCTTGTTTCTCTCAGCATCAGTTCATGTAAAATTTTCCAGCCTTTCTATAGTCCTTGTTCATCATTTTTGTAGAACAATAGTATTCCATTACCTTCATGTACCACAGCTTGTTCATCCCCTCTCCAGTTGATGGACAACGACTCATTTTCCAAATTTTTGAGGAGCTGGAAATTGCATGAATAAATAAATGAATGAAGGAAGGAAAAAGCTTTTAAGTGTATCAAAGACTCATGATAAGCTAAGCACAAACAGAGAAACGAGGATGATCTAGGCCTTGAAGCAATTTAATATTCAAATAGAGAGAAAGTTCTCACTGGAATCAGGGCAAAGAACTTGCTGGTGAGATCATTGGGAAGTAGATTGACAGCCCTTTCTGTTATACTTGGGTAGAATGGCAGAATTAGTTTGCTTTTGGCTGGAGTGGAAGAAGTTGGGAGCGTGCTCAAGGCCCCCAGGCTCCTAGTCTGGTTGGAAAATAGAGAGTGAAGGGAAGCATGGGGGAGTGCCAGCCTCAACCTTCTTTAGCTTAGCCCTATTGGGCAGCTGGGTGGAGCAGTGGGGAGAGCACTGTGGCTAGAGTTAGGAAAACCTGAATTCAAATCTGACACTCACTAGCTGTGTGATCCTGGGCAAGTCACTTACCCCAGTTTACCTCAGTTTCCTCATCTGTAAAATGAGTTGGAGAAGGAAATGGCCAACTACTCCAGTATCTCTGCCAGTAATACTCCAGATGGGGTCAAGAAGAGTCAGATTTGATTGAAAAATGGCCTCAGAGATGGATCTTAGAGGTGGAAGGAACATCAGAGACTGAATAATCAGAGAAAATTTTAGTGATCAGGGAATTCAACTCCTTCAGTTTACCTAAAGGGTTACCTAAGGCCCCACAGGAAGTAAGCAAGGAAGGTCAGATTTGAACCCAGGACCTCTGATGCCAGACTCAGTGTTCTTTCTGTTGCATCTACCGCCTCCTCTCTAGGGGAAGGTTCCTCTTAGATCAGTAGTAGTCTCCCAGTAGACTTCTCTGCTTTAGTGAATAAGTTAATTATTAAGAACCTACTTTATTTTGGGAGTTCAGCCCTTCCTTAGACTACTGACCTGTGAGACCCAGCGCAAATCACTTAACTGTTTATACTCCCGGCAGCTCTCTAGGACTATAAATTGGAGAGAAGGCACCATTTTGCTCTTTTGGAGGGAGTCTATCTGGGTGTTCTTTTTAATCATTGAAGCCAGAGGTCCCATCCTTGTCTTTCCCATAAGGAGAATGACTGTTTAGTCATTGGAACCCAGCTTGGAGCTCATGGGACCTCAGAAGACATTTTAGCCCAACCCACTGCCAATCAAGAACCTGCTATAACATCTCCAGTAAGGGGTCCTAACTTTCTTGAAGATTTCTATTGATGATTCATCATCACCCAAATGAAAAGTAATAATTATGGACTCGCCTCCCTGTAAGTCAGATAGAGATTTACCTTTCTCCAGGACCACCCTCGCCCACTTTCCTCAGAGTTTCTCTTGTCTAAAAGACTTGGAAGTCATTCTGTCCAGTCTCCTCATTTATGGATGAAGTAAAAAATAAAACCAAGGGAGGTTCAGGGACTTGTCCAAAATAATGCAGTAAATGGTCCAAAGGAGATTTGAAACCAGTTCCTCTCCCTCTTGAATTTCATCCCCTTTCCAATGTTCCATTCTGCTCTGCCATTGCTCTTGTCCTGTCTTCTGAGCAAAATGACTAATTCCTTGTCCAATGGCAGCCTTTACGTCCTTGGAAATAATAATGCCCACCAGCCCTAATAGTCTTCCATTCTCTCGGTCAAAGACCTTCTTTCAAAGAAGGACTGGAGGCCTTTTCAGTATTGTCTCTAAGCTTCTCAATATTCTACTTGCTCACCTCTGGACACAATCTAGCTTACCTTTTTGGCTTTCTTAATTTTAACTCCGAGAACTGAATCTGGGCCTCCAAATACGTTCTGAAGATACTGAATTGTTCCAGAGAAGCAATAATACATACTTGCCAAGCATTTTATAAAATAGTCGATCTCAAGTGAGCCTCACAACAGTCTTAGGAGATGGGTCCTGTAAGTATTATTATCTCCATTTTAGGTACTTAGATCTAGGCTAGCCAACATGTCCTGTCCACCTGAATAAATATGGAATAACTTATGACAAGTGCCTCATGTTTGTTTTTTTTAATTTTTTAAATTAGTAAGGAATATTAATTCCATATACTCCATATATACATATTATATATGTATATATTTGTGTATATATATATATACACATACATATACAATGATAGACAACTACATATAAAACTTTTGTTATATATCATATTATTATATTACACACATTTTGCATAATACATCGTGTTTATATATGCATACATATATGCTTGAATGAGCGAACAACAACTTCTTGACTACAAATTCACAACAATGCAAGATTCTCAGAGTGTCTCAAGCAGAAATGATGATGAGGTTGAAAGCTGAGACTCCACAGACATCTAGCTTGACCCCATCATTAAGTGGAGGAAAATCTGAGACTCGGAGGTTGCCAAGGACTTCTTTGCCTGAGTCCCTATAATTCAGTTCAATTTAATTAACATTAAATTAATGTATGTTCTATGTGCCAGGTGTTGCACTAAACAGGCAAAAGACAATTTCTGCTTCCCAAGGAGCTTACAATCTAATGGAGGAGGAACAATATGCAGACTTTTAAAAGCAAGTTCTATATGGGATAAATAGGACATAATGAAAAGAGGGAAAGTACTGAAATTAAGAGGGGTTGGGGAAGGCTTCCTGTAGGAAGTAGGATTTTAGCTGGGGCTTAAGGAAGTTAGTACCAGAATTTCAATATGTGCCAAAAACAAACAAGGTTTAATATCTTGCTGGAATTGGAGAGGAGAAACAACATTAGTGGGATAAGATGATGTCCAAGTTCAAGTCCAAGAAGACTTTAAGAGGAAGTGAATTTTGATTCTGACTTGATAAGCTTGGACATAGGTGGGCAAGGAGGAGTTTGGTTGAAATTGAAGTTGGAGGAGAGGGGTGCTCAGAGGCTGGTGGACAACACAACTGTTCTGGAGGGGAGCTGTCCATTTCTTTAGGGAGGGCAGGGTCCTGTTGGGCCTTCTGTGTGGAATGAATGGCTTCTCTTGATCCCAGGTCCTTCCCTCTTCCTCTAGTTGTCACTACTCCATTCCCTTTGCTTCCTTCATGAAGGATGAATCCCTATCCTCACTGATGAATTGGCAAGAAGATACTGGACTTGGAATATATTTTGGGGGTCTCTTGGTCATTGCAGTCTTTTAGCTGTAGGCCTGAGGGCTGGGTTTCTCTACCACCCCAATAGCCAAATGCCCAAGGTCTTGTATTCACTCACTTGGCATTGGGGGGTGTCTGGGGAGGGTTTGGAATCCCTCAGTTAGCAAACTAAAAGTCCTTCACCATGTCCAGAGATCATTGCAAGTCCGACACCCTCCCTGCACCCTTTGCCTTTATTTCTCTGGTCTGGGGATGTCTCACTGGAAAAACGGCCTCCCAGGGATGGTTTGCAGAGGGGGGCTTTGCCATTTGGTGCTTGAATATCCCTTACTGCATGAAACGAGCTTGCCCAGTGGAGCTGCTGCATGGCCTGACCCCTGCGTTCTGCTTGGCCGTCTGTTCTGTGTCCTGCCTTACAGAAAGATGTCACCTGGAAGATTAGCCCGACTCCCCCTCCCTACTTCGTCCATTCTCTGTAGGCAAGTCACTTAGATTTCCTCAGGCTGTAAAGTCTGTGTGTAGGGGAGGGGACCCCTTCCAGCTCTCTCTCTCTCTGATTCTTATTAAAAAAGAGAGAGAGAGACAAGCAGATGGCACAGTCGACAGAGCATTGACATCACACACATGCATAAATGGAAACATGAAAACACATGTAACTTATATATATACATGTGCAAATGTATGTATATACAGCTCCCTCTACTAAATACATATGTGCATGGAAACACCCACATTCTCTGTTTATACACACATGTGCATATATGTGATACATACACATATATATTTAAACACACATTTTCACATATGTGTGTCTATACAGAGAACAGGCTATATATAAACTATATGAGTGTACAAATATTTATATGTGCACAATATATATATGGAAACATGTACACATATATTGTTTCTATATGTATGTTTACGTATGTCTATATACATGTATATTCATTCCTTTTATGAAAAACATGCAGAGAGAAAATTATTGTGCTCTCTTTTGTCTGTAAAGAGGGACATTGTAACTTATTCATCATTTGAGATCTTTTTTCTGATACAAAGGACAAAACATCCTTGGCCCTTCCCTTTATAGCTATAGTATTTTGTGAAACTCACTGACGTTAGGGATGGGGATCATCAAACTGGCCAATGGGTGTGGACAAAAATTGTGACATGGGTCCCATTAGAATTCTGATATTAGTCATTGGAACTCAAGTAATAAAGCAGCTGGCAAAGCCCATAGAACAGAGAGTATTAGAGCTGAGAGGTCCTTAGAACCAAAAATGTCAGAGCTGGCAGTGAGGGGCTTTAGAATATGTAAGAGTTGGGAGCATCTTAGAACACTGGATGTCAGAGCTGGGAGGATCCTTAGAACACAGAATGTCAGAGTTGGGAGAGAACTTTGAACAAAGGATGCCAGAGCTGGGAGGAGGGAGGAAACTTAGAACACAGAATATAAGAACTAGAAGGAACCTCAGGATCACATCTCATTTCTCATTATGACATCTCAGAATAGTGATGAAAAATCTAGGGAGGTAGAAGAGACTTTATTTTGTTTCATAACTGTCCTCTAGAAACACAGAAATAAGATTAAATGTCAACATTTTTATTTGGAGATTGCATGATTTCTGGGAATTTTGATGATACTTTCCATCATATGAGATGAGTGAGGAAAATTTTACTTTCTCACTTTATTCATTCATTCCCTCACACATTCATTCATTTATCTGTCTTCCCACCTACCCATCCATTCATATATTCATTCACTAGTCACTGGTTCCATTCATAGTTTCATCTACTCATCATTCATTTGTTAAAATATCTACTTATTAATTTGTCCTTCATCTTCCATCTAGCCTATGTCATTCATCATCAGACTCTTTCATTCACTCTTCATTTATTCATTCCTTCGTGGATTCATCCACTGCATTTATTCCTTTGCTCATTTCATCCACTCAGCGAATATTTACAGAGCATAAGACCTACTGTGTGCAAAGCTTCCCCTGGCATGATCATGGAGGAAGTCGATCTCTTCCTGGTCATCGTGAGGGATATGAATTCAGCTCGATTCCCAAAGCCCTGGGGTCCCACAGCTGCTGTCTGTCTATCCACAGGTGCATTGCCCCAGGCCTCCTTGAGGAAGGGGCTCTGGCTGTCTGCCAACCCCTGACCCCAGCACCCTGGTCCCTCCAGTGTCTCCTGGCCTTTTGTCTGCTGCTTTACCTGAGTTTCTTTTCTCTTCCCTCTTGTTTGTGTTTTTGTGTCCTTCCTCTCCCGCCTGCTCCTTCCACCTGCTTTTCTTCTGCCCGCTGCCCGCCCGCCTGCCCGCGTGCCCGCCCGCCTGCCCGTGTGCCCGCCCGACTGCTTTGGGGGCTCCAGCTTTCTCCAGATCTGTCTAGGCTAAAGGAGAGATACGCCAGGACTAAGAGGGACATCTTGGCTTTAAGAGTTGGGGGGAGAGACATGCAGGACCTGAAGCAGAGATACGATTGTAAGGTATTGTCCCCACCCATCCTTAGTTCCCCCGGGTATTAGCTGGCATTTATAGTGCTCTTAGTGGGTGTAAGTGTTCTCCTGTTTCTTTTGCATAGCAACCCCTGGGGGGCAACTGATGATGCTTCCCATCTTATGAGATGAGTGAGGAAAATTTTACTTTCTCATTTTATTGATATAATTGATATAATCCCTATTTTACAGATGAGGGAACTGAGGCAAGCAGAGCTGAAGTGATTTGTGCAGAGTCACACAGCTGAGGCTGCATTTAAACTCGGGTCTTCCTGACTGTTGGTCCAGGGCACTGTCTTCTGTACCATCTCATGCATTTCTCCTTTGAATCCGTATCCCTGCCCTCTGGAAATGTTCCTCGGTTGTTTCGGGGTTTTGCAGGGGGGGGACCAGGGCCAGGCCTAGAGGTAGGCCGAATAGGGTAATCCACTGGGCTGGGCTGTGATGGATGCTTCATCATCTTTTTGTTAATCTGTGTGTATGTGCATGTGGGATGTGTCTATAGAGTTGGACACAGATACATGTGTGTATATACACACAAGTACATATAGGGACACAGATATAGACACGCATGCATATATAAAGTGCATGTATATTTATATGTACCCATGTATAATTAGACCTAGAGAAACATATATGTTTATACAGACACACATGTACAAATATGTACACATGCACATTTAAAATGTATGTGTGTATATATGTCTTGTAGAGCTAGACTATACATGTGAATACATACACACATATAAGTGTATATATATATATGTACACATATTCATCTATAAATGCATGTGTACATATGTGCCTGTAGAAATATATGGGTGTATATAGTCATACAGGTAAATGTATAGATATATACAGTCATATGCATATATAAAATGAATGCATATATATATATGTATCTGTCTGTATGTGTGTGTATATGTGTGTGTAAACATAAACATATAAATATAGGTGTATATACACACATATGCATATATAAAATGAATGTCTGTATATATATGTATGTAAATATAAACATAACATATAACTATAGGTATATATACACATGTATGCATATATAAAATAAATGTCTACATATATAAAATAAATATATGTAAAAATAAATATAAACATATAAATATTGGTATATATACACATATATGCATATATAAAATGAATGTCTGTATATATAAACGTATGTATGTACATATAAATATAAACATAAACATAGGTATATTTACATATGCATGTAAATAGAAATATAAACATATAAATATAGGTATATATATACACACATGTGCATATATAAGATGAATGTGTACATATATATGTCTGCAGAGATATACATAAATATGTATGTCTATACACACACACACACACACACATATATATATATATACAAAATATGCACATATATGTATGCACAAAATGTATGTATGGATGGATGATAAAATTTTAGATTCCAAAAAACTCCTCTCCCCATCATCTTTCGAGTTCATTTGGTGAGAAGTGTAACAGAAAAAGCTTTAAGCCTTTAGTGGACAGTAACGCCCTAGGGATACTTTGCTTTGTCCCAGTTCTAGGTAAGTGGGACTTGTGTTGTCTGATGTTGAAGGATGAAGAAGTCTTGGCTTTAGCCTCATCTCAGTTTCCCAGGCTGCAGGATTATAGAATTCTGAACTGAAAGAGATCGTCGGCATCCTATAGGTCAGATTATAGATGAGGAAACTGAGTCTTGTAGGAGATGCTCATTGGATGACTCACCACTTCTGAGATCCCATGGTTTGGGCTATGATCAGAGGACTAAAGACCTTACATATGTGAGAAGTGAAGTCCCCTTGACTTCTCATGGTTGCTGTTGCTTAGAATCATTGTCTACTGAGCTGGCTGAGATCTCAGAGTTCCTCCGATCTCATCTTCTCACAGATGAGTAAACTGAAAGCCACAGGATTTCTCCAAAGCCTCAATGCTTTTATGGAGGAGAGCCAGAGGATCACAGCTCTCATGCTGAAAAGGCATCATCTTGGAGCCCTTGGTCTAACTTGTCCATCCCTTAGAAGGTGGAGAAAGTGAGACTCAGAGAAGTTTCTTGGGTGTAAAGGGCTGAAACTCTTGAGTCAATGCACTGAGGTTGGACAATCGAGCACTTGAGGCTAATTACTGATTGGACAATACTCTATAGGAATATGCTTGGAGAATAGCCCTTCCCACTCTCCTGTACTAGCCCAATCATTTGGTGTATACAGAGAATTGTGGGAGGGACGAGGAGGTACAGGAAGACTAGCCAGGGTCTTCTGCAAGAGAGATGAAGAGGTGAGGTTGCAAAGATCCTATGTGTCCACTCTCTTCACATCTACCTCTAAAGACCAAGAATGAATAAAGACTTTTGCTTATCCTGACTCCGGCTGATTCTAAGATACCCAGGGTGAGTATTTTAATAGACAAACAGGCTAGATTGCAAAAGGCACTACTTAAAGCCACAGAAGAAGGCCAAGATTTAGCTGATTTGAAAATCAATATATATCCTGTGATTCAACAGTTTAACTCTTCAGGTCAAGAAAGTAGAAGATATACTTCTTTTGATCTAGAAATCTTCAAAGACCTGAAAAAGGCTTGCTCTCTTTATGGGGCTACATCAGCTTATGTTAAGATGTTATTACAGAATTTGGCTTATGAAGTCTTAACCCCTAGGGACTGGAAATTTATAGCAAGGACATGCTTAGAACCTGGACAAAACTTGTTGTGACTTTCTGAGTGTAGTGAGCTCTGTAGGATACAAGCCCAACAAAATAGTCATAATGGAGTTAATCCTCCAATTACCTATGACCAACTAACAGGTGTAGGTTCTTATGCAGACATTTCAGTACAGATTAATTACCCCATAGCAACATATGAGCAAATTGCTGCTGGTGCTATCAAAGCATGGGCTTTTCTCCCCGGTAAAAATGACAAGGGTGAGGCCTTCACAAAAATTGCACAAGGGCCAAATGAACCCTTTGCTTTTGTGGCATGTTTACAGACAGCGGTCATATGAACTAATGGTGAAAATGCAGTAACAGATATTATGATAAGGCAACTTGCTAAATAAAATGCTAATGAGGTTTGTAGAAGGATTATACTAGGACTACACAAGGATGCTCCTTAGAAGAGATCATAAGATGCTGTGCCACAGTAAGCACAAATACCTTTTATAGCCAGGCTATGATGCAGACTTCCCAAGATCCTAATGTGGAAAGACAGGGTCCCTTTTGGCAAGGGACTTCCAGAGAGACTTGTCAATGCTTTCAATGTGGTAAAATAGGGCATCTGAAAGCTCAGTGTTGGCATAGAGACAGAGTGAGAAAACAGGATGGGAGAATAAGATCCAATACCCCATGTTTAAAATGCAACAGAGGCTTCCATTGGGCATCAGAATGTAGACTGATTCAGGGAAACGCTATGGGGGCCCAAGGCAAAAAATACTGGGGCATGATGGCAGCCCAGAGACTGCCTAGAAGTTCAGTACCCAGACATGACCAATCAGCCAGGAAGCTATCTGATGGGAGAAAGGAATTACACAACCAATCATCCAGGAAGCAACCTGATGGAAGAAAGGGATTATAATTGGGGAGAATAGAGTTGTATGCAGCTGGGACAACTGAGAGAGCTCCTAGAGAGATGAAATCTGTTCCTCTCCAGCCTATGGATCCTTTGCCTCTAGGCACAGTAGGCTTGACCATTTCACCTCCTGAGAGTACTTACAAAACAGTGTCTATCCATACACTGATAGGGGAAACTAAGGAATGTGTAGATAATATCCCAGTCACTAATACAGGTAGACAATGTATGACTTATCAACCAGGAGAATTAGTAGCATCAGGTTTATTAATACAGACTCCTAATAAACAATCTGGTGACAGTCGCCCACGTTCTGATTCCAAGCAGCAAAATCCAGGAATATACTGGATAGCAGCTGTGACAGCTGACCCACCTATGCTCACCGTCTATATAAATGGCATACCATTAGAAGGATTGGTAGACACTGGTGCAGATTGTACAGTCATTAGAGGTGCCAACTGGCCTAGTCACTGGCCAATGATTAAGGCAGACACCTACATAGCAGCTGAAGTTAGTGCTACCCCTTTGAGATGGATATTTGAAAGTGAAACAGGAGTTTTTACTCCTTTTATAGTTGAAAAAATCCCCATCAATCTGTGGGGAAGAGACATTTTACAACAATTAGGATTAAAAATGAGTACTTTGTTTTTTTTAGGCAGACTGCTGTTAAAGGCCTGTCAGCACTTTCACCTGTTCCTATCCAATGGAAAACTGATACACCAGTGTGGTCCTTAGGTAGCAATAAAATTCAGGCCTTATTAGATATAGTACAGGAGCAACTTGACCAAGGACATTTACAATCTTCTCTAAGTCCTTGGAATTCCCCAGTATTTGTTGCAAGAAAGCAATCTGGAAAATGGAGGATGTTGTCTGATTTAAGAAAGGTAAATGAACAGATGGAAACTATGGGAACTCTTCAAATGGACTTCCATCTCTTACTCAGTTGCCTAGAGAATGGCCTCTGTGGGTTATAGACATTAAGGATTGTTTCTATTCTATCCTTCTAGATAAGGAGGATATGAAAAGATTTGCCTTTTCAGTGCCCAGTATTTACTTAGCTGAGCCTTATAAAAGATATAAATGGACAGTTTTACCACAGGGAATGAAAAGCAGCCCTACTATGTGCCAAATGTATGTTGCTGCTGCTCTTATTCCAGTAAGAAAAGCAGTTCCAAAAGTAATGTTATTACATTACATGGATGATATATTGGGATGTGTGCCTGAGGAACAAATGTTAGAATCATGTCTACAAAAGACCATGGAAACACTAAGGAACTACAAATCACACATAGCTCCAGAAAAAATTCAAAGACATGCTTCTTTTCAATATTTAGGATATGAAGTATATCTTAAGGCACTCATAGTACAAAAGTTTTCTTTAAGAACAAAGAAATTGGACACCTTAAATGATTTCCAAAAATTAATAGGAGATATCCAATGGATGCGTCCAGTGTTAGGCTTGACTACCTATCAATTGCAACCATTATATGACATTTTAAGGGGAGATAGTACTTTAAACTCACCACGCAGCTTACAAAAGAAGCTCAACAGGCTTTGGGAGAAGTTGAACTGGCTTTATCCAATGTGGTTGAAAGAGCCACTCAAAAACCCTTGGAAATACAGTTTTTGCTACACAAGAGGCACCCACAGCAGTCCTTCATCAAGGAGACAGTGTGATAGAGTAGGTGAACCTCCCAGAACAATCAGAACAAAGCCTTACTCCTTACCCAGGGCTTGTGGCTAGAGTTTTATTAAAGGCCATTAAGTGAACAGTACAATTATCAGATAAAGACCTGACAACATATATACCTTTTATACCAATGCACAAATTAATGTATGCTGTGAAACCATCCCAGAGTGGCAAATTTTATTAGCCATGGCTCCAAATTTACACATGGGTCTCCATTAAAGATAACCAAACTATTACATAATTGGTGATGAATTTTGAAGAAAAGGTTTCTAAAGTTCTTCTTAAAGGACCAACTATCTTTACAGATGCATCCAAACATAATATTTGTGCTGTATACTTTTGTGACTTAACTATAAAGAAAGTAGTCAGAACTCCTTTTCAGTCCACTCAGCAAAATGAATTGTATGCAATCATTCTAGCTCTTACTTATTGTCCAGGAGATATAAATATAACATCTTATTTGGTCTATTCAGTAGGTGTGGTACAAAAAATTGCCACAGCCCAAATAAAATTTATAGCCTCTAATATATATCAGCTCTTTAAGGAACTTCAAGAGCAAATGAGAAAGCATCCAGGTAAGATTTATGTCTTGCATGTCCACTCTCATAGTGGACTTCTGGGTCCTATTTTTGATGGCAATTCAAAAGTGAATAGTCTTCTAACCATGTTGGCCAATACTCCTTTATTTCAGAAAGCCCAAGAATCTCATTTTAAATATCATCAGGCTGCTTGAGCTTTACATTTACAATTTGGAATAACAAGAGAAGAAGCTAGAAGCTTCCTGTACAGCTTGCCTTCCTTTCCATGCTCCTATACTCCCTCCAGGGAAGAACCCTTGTGGTTTGAGACTTAATGAAATTTGGCAAATGGATGTGACCCATTATAAATCTTTTGGTCGTCTGTCTTTTATCCATATTGTGGTAGATACCTTTTCAGGATTCACTTTTGCAATAGTAGCAGCAAAAGAGACATCCTGAGTACTAGGTCACTGACTTCCTCATACAAGTATTTGCAATATGGGTGTGCCACAAGCAATAAAAACAGACAATGGACCTGCATATACATCTAAACATTTTACATACTTTTGTGCACAGTATAAGATTTTACACACCACTGGCATACCTTTTAATCCTCAAAGTCAGGCAATAGTAGAGAGGAGAAACAGAGACATTAAGATGCTCCTCCAAAAACAAAAGAAAGGGGGAGCCACAGGTAACCCTAGAGAACTTCTAAATCTAGCTCTTTATACTATTAACTTCTTGATTTTTGACAAAGATGCACTGGTTCCGGCAGACAGGTTTTATAACCCACTGTGGAAGGGCAGTATCCAGTGCGAGCAGCTCCACTGTCTTTAGATAATCGCCAGGGGATGTGGAGAGACCTAGAAAGTGGTGAATGGAAGGGACCAGATAGGTTAACTGCTTGGGGGAGAGGGTTTGCTTGTATCTCCACAGATGGAGAAGGAATCAGATGGGGGCTAATGAGCCATATTCGCCTTGTCCATTGGAGAGACACGGAACAGACCCTTGAAATGAAGAAGACCCAAGAAACATTGGGTAGTTCTGTTGTTCACTGTGCCCACCACTGAAAGAGCCTGGCAGTTATGATGTTTGACTCATGTACATCAAAAATTGTTGGACTTCAAAATCTGCAGGAATCATTGGATTCTCTGAGACATGATAAGATTGTTGTTGGACTTCAAAACCCTCAGTAATCATTGGATTCTCTAAGGCATGATAAAATTGTTATAGGACTTAAAAACCCTCAGGACTCATTGGATTTTCTGAGAAATGATAAGGCTGTTGCAGGACTTCAAAATCTGCAGGAATCATTGGATTCCCTAACATATAAAAAGATTGTTGCAGCACTTCAAAAACTTGCAGGGATCACTGGATTCCCTGACACGTGAAGCAATGGAAAATAGATTGGTTTTGGACTATCTCTTGGCTGTTGAAGAAGGTGTATGTGTGACTGATGTTTACATACCCTCCTTGTAGGACTTCTGGAAATCTTTTATAAGACCGTGTTGATTTATATTGTTTGCTATATCACTACTTGCATCTCCAATTCATGTTTGTTACACCACATTGAGCCTACCCTGGCTGTGGGGAGAGTTATCATTAATAGCCTGTACTTTATTGCTCTGTCCTTGTGTAATACCTCCCATGCTGATGGGTTTGTGCTTACCAGTCTCTAATAGACCCTTCAGCCCAGAAACCTGCTAGCAATCCCTACTTCCCTTTGGTGCTTTTCATCTCCCTTCCTGAGAAGTCAGGGAGGGTGTGATCACCTCCTTTTTGGGATTCTCACCTCCTTTCCTGAGAAGTCAGGGCGGGTGTGATCATCTCCTTTTTGGGATTCTCATCTCCTTTCCTGAGAAGTCAGGGAGGATGTGATCACCTCCTTTTTGGGATTCTCACCTCCTTTCCTGAGAAGTCAGGGAGGGTGTGATCACCTATGTTCTAAAACAAAAGAAAGTGGGAGATGTAAAGGGCTGGAATTCTTGAGACAATGCACTGGGGGTTGGACAATCGAGCACTTGAGGCTAATTACCAATTGGACATTACTCTATGAGAATATGCTTGGAAAATGGCCCTTCCCACTCTCCTGTGCTCTCCCAATTGTTTGGTATATACAGAGAATTGTGGGAGGGATTAGGAGATGCAGTGAGACTAGGCAGTGTCATTTCTGCAAGAGAGACGAAGAGGTGAGGTTACAAAGATCCTACATGTTCACTCTCTTCACTTCTACTGCTAAAGACCAAGAATAAAGACTTTTGCTTATCCTGACTCCAGCTGATTCTAAGGTACCCAGGGTGCTAGTGTGGTTGCCACACTCAGGTGTCAGAATTAGAACTGGGTTTGAACCAAGTTCCTTGATGCCAAAGCCAGGGCTTTCCCCCCATTCTATTCGAGCCTCCCATTGGCTGTGGCTCCCTGGAGTATTTCTTACATGAAGAGCCATGTGGCAAACTAGAATGAATACTATATTAGGGTCTAAGGGCTGGGGGTTAGAACCCTGCCCTTGCCACTTAATGACCGTATGACATTGGGCATCTCTGTGGGCCTCAGTCTCCTTGTCTGTAAAAGGAGAGATTTGGACTGGATGGCTCTTAAGGTCCCTTTGAGCTACAAACCTGTGATCCCATGGGAAGAAATATATGGAGGGACAGCTTCTCAGAGAGGTCCAGGTCTGCTTTAGCGCATTACTACTCTGGAGAAAGGGGAGGAAGTCTGTGTTCCTCCTTGTGCCCACTTTGTTTTCTGACATGATGCCCCCGAGGAGAACAAGGGCAGAAACTTGAAGCTGGGAGAGTCTGGATCCCGCACTTCTTAGCCATTTGACCCTGGCAAAAATCACATAAAGTTTCAGTTTTCTATCTGCAAAATAGTATTAATAATAATCTTTGCCCAACCTACTTGCCAAGGTTGTTGTGAGAGAAGGGTCTGTCGATTGTAGAATTGCAGAAATGATGGTGGTGATGGTTTCTTTCTCCAACTGGGCCTCAGTTTCCCCATCTGTAAGATGAAGGGGATGGATGAGATGGCTTCTCGGCTTTATTCCAGTTCCCAGGCTCTGGTTCTTGATCTAGAATAGTCCCATCTATAGATCTCATTTATCATATTTTCCTTTTATTTATCATCTCCGCCCCTGAGAGAGCAGCTCCCTCACCTGTGTCTGCAGTAATCACTGGCCGTAGCGTCACAGGATTAAGTTCTGAAGCTTCCCCTTGAGTAGGGGGAGAGGCTGCCTCTGCTGTAAAGTGAGGGATTTGATTGGGAGAGCTGTGAGAGTTCTGGTGGCCCTCTTCCCACCACACTGCAGGAGACCCAGGCCCTGCCTCCTGGGAGCCGGTGGTCTGCTTGTGCAGAAGCCGGGAGGAAGCCGAAAGCCGGATCACTAACAGCTGGGGATGAGGCCTCCAGCCTGCGGTCAGGGACTTCCTGTGTCTCCTGCTCTCCTCTCCTTCCCTCCCTTCAGAATCTGCCCCTGCCCCCTTGCATTTTGGGGAAATTCCTCAATCCTGAAACACCAACCACACAAACTGCCCAGCTTGGATTGTAAGTTCCTGGACTTTTTTCCAGCATGTGTCACTTTCAAAAGACTGAGAGCTCCCTTTAAAGGAGAAAATGGAAGTCGGGAGAGAGGAATGAGTCATCTAAGACCATAAATAAGGTTGGTCAGTGACAGGTTTGCTATTAGGTCTGGAAAGGCTGTTAGAAGGGAAAATGTCAGAGCTGGGAGGGCCCCTAGAACCCAGAATATCAAAGCTAGGAGGGCCCTTAGAACCCGGGATGTCAGAGTTGGGAGGGCCCTTAGAACCCAGACTATCAGAGCTAGGAGGGCCCTTAGAACCCGGGATGTCAGAGCTGGGAGGGCCCTTAGAACCCAGGATGTCAGAGCTGGGAGGGCCCTTAGAACCCAGGATGTTAGAGCTGAGAGGGCCCTTAGAACCCAGGAGGTCAGAGCTGGGAGGGCCCTTAGAACCCAGACTATCAGAGCTAGGAGGGCCCTTAGAACATAGGATGTCAGAGCTGGGAGGGTCCTTAGAACCCGGGAGGTCAGAGCTGGGAGGGCCCTTAGAACCCAGGATGTCAGAGCTGGGAGGGCCCTTAGAACCCAGGAGGTCAGAGCTGGGAGGGCCCTTAGAACCCGGGAGGTCAGAGCTGGGAGGGACCCTTAGAACCCAGGAGGTCAGAGCAGGGAGGGCCCTTAGAACCCAGGATGTTAGAGCTGGGAGGGCCCTTAGAACCCAGGAGGTCAGAGCTGGGAGGGCCCTTAGAACCCGGGAGGTCAGAGTTGGGAGGACCCTTAGAACCCAGGATGTTAGAGCTGGGAGGGCCCTTAGAACATAGGATGTCAGAGCTGGGAGGGTCCTTAGAACATAGGATGTCAGAGCTGGGAGGGTCCTTAGAACCCGGGAGGTCAGAGCTGGGAGGGCCCTTAGAACATAGGATGTCAGAGCTGGGAGGGTCCTTAGAACCCGGGAGGTCAGAGCTGGGAGGGCCCTTAGAACCCAGGATGTCAGAGCTGGGAGGGCCCTTAGAACCCAAGATGTTAGAGCTGGGAGGGCCCTTAGAACCCAGGAGGTCAGAGCTGGGAGGGCCCTTAGAACCCGGGAGGTCAGAGTTGGGAGGACCCTTAGAACCCAGGATGTTAGAGCTGGGAGGGCCCTTAGAACCCAGGAGGTCAGAGCTGGGAGGGCCCTTAGAACCCGGGAGGTCAGAGCTGGGAGGGCTCTTAGAACCCAGGAGGTCAGAGCTGGGAGGACCCTTAGAACCCGGGATGTCAGAGCTGGGAGGGCTCTTAGAACCCAGGATGTCAGAGCTGGGAGGGCCCTTAGAACCCAGGAGGTCAGAGCTGGGAGGGCCCTTAGAACCCAGGATGTCAGAGCTAGGAGGGCCCTTAGAACCCGGGATGTCAGAGCTGGGAGGGCCCTTAGAACCCGGGAGGTCAGAGATGGGAGGTCCTTTAGAACCCAGGATATTAGCGCTAGAAGGGCCCTTAGATGTCAGTGTTGGGAGGAGTCTTAGAAGAGCAAGTATGATATTAGAAAGTGGTGTCCAACACCCTCATTTTATTGACATCAGGAAATTGAGGCCCTTGTTAACATGAAATATCTTGCCCAGATTTTACTCTGAGTTAAGACATTAAATCAAGGGCAACATCTTCCCTTTCCATTTTCCATAAAAGGAGACTGAGCCTTTGAAGGTCAAAGGCCAATGGGGCCAAAGAAAACAGAACAGAAAAGGGTGCAGCAGGAGCTCTCTTTACAAGAGGCTGGGCATCCCTGTCAATAATGGGGAGTCTTAAATAGAGACAAAAACAATTATAAAGAGGATGATAAAAAATATTTTGGTGCTTGTGGGAGGCACCCAGTGAGGCTCTTAAATGAGGAGGAGCTGGCAGGACCTCTCCCCTTCCATGCCAGGAGTCCACACTGGCAGTTTACTGTCACTTGAGTATCTTGTCCCTGAAATACCTCCACCATTTGTTCCATGTTAAGTCTTCTTTGGATTATTTTCAGAGCTAGGTAGGACCTTAGAGATCATCTCATCTAATTCCCCTAATTTACAAGAAAATTGAGGCTCAGGGTAATTGGTTTGTTGGAGGTCACCGAGACCCTGAGTGGTATAATCGGCTTTCTGATTCTATCTCTGTATGCCTTTCTATCATATCCCGTCTAAAGGTTGTCATCTGATTGAAAGTCTCAGGATCTTAAAAATGGAATAGTAAAACCTGCGTTGAATCCAAGAATGAGAAATGCTCATCTTTTGATATTATCTGAAGGTTTTCAGGATGTTCTCCTCACAACATCTCTTTTGGTAATAGAAGGATGATTAGAGAGGGTTGCAGGGTTGGACTTGGGGATAGGAAGACCAGAGCTCAGGAAAACCTGCCTTAGACACTTAGTAGATCTGTGTAACTCTTTCTGTACCTCAGTTTCCAGTTTTAGAAAAATGAGGTATGGGACTTCAGGACCTCTAAAGTTCCTTTTAGTTTTAAGTCTGTGGTATTGAAATTCCCATGTCAGCAAAATGACTGGTCCTTGTTATGGGCAGGTGAAAGCGGAAGCCCTGCATTATTTAGAGTTTGGTCTAACTGTGCTATTAATCACAAATGTATATTTGAACCTATCCCCTGCCCTTTGCCCACAACCCTTCTGTAGTGTGTCTTAATTCTCCATGGAAAAAAATATATAAAAAATTGAGACCCACAGAGCACTGACTTTGGTGTCATACTCTATTTGGGATTCTGTATAATTGGAAGATCCTGGGTGAAGGTCTTCTTCACTTCTGAACCTCAACTTCCTTGTCTGTAAAATGGGGATAATGATACTTTTCTCACAGTATCATTAGGATCAAATAAGATAATGAAGAAAAATAAAAACCAGGCAACAGGTGGTATCTGTGAGTAGGGCATTGAACCTGAAATCAGGAAGATCTGAATTCAAAATCTTCTCAGACACTTAAAATTCTGGACAAGTTACTGAAGTTTTGTCTGCCTCAATTTCATCCACTATGTCATCCAATAAATTGAGAATACCCTCTGCCAGGGTGATTGTGAGAATCAAATGAGGTAATATTTGCAAAGAACTTTGCAAGCCCTAAAACACTATAAATGGTAGCGATAAATTATTTTGCAAACTTTTAAAGTGATTTATTGTTAATATTTCCACTACACCATATTGCCTCCCACATTGACCGTGTGACCTTGCAGATCATCTCTCAGTAAGAAGGGAACAAAGATGGAGGAGGCAGATGTGGCCAGGAACCCCATTTGTGTTCAGTTTGAGTCAGCAAATGTTTATTGGGCATATACTCCATGCGAGACGCTGTCCAGGTGCTGCCCACAGCCCAGAGTGAGCCCAGGAGACGGGAGTGTCTCGGGCTAGATATGGGGTAAAAGGAAGAATGATCCCCTGCTCCCTGCTTCTGTTAAGCTTTCTGCTTTCCCTTCTCTTCCATTAGATGACCCAGCTCATGAAGGCTGCCAAGAGCGGGACCAAGGATGGGCTGGAGAAGACGAGAATGGCAGTCATGCGCAAAGTCTCCTTCCTGCACAGGAAAGAAGTCCTAGGTACGATGTCCCTTCCCACCCAGCCCAGGACCTCCCCTTCCAGAAAGCCTTCCCTGATACGCCCTTTTACTATCAGCCTTCCCTGGTAGGATCCTTTTATTATCATTTATTATTATTTCCCCTGGGATCCTCCCAGGACCCTTTGCTTTGTGTTTTTCATTTACTAAATTTAGATATCATCTTTTCTTTTTACAAGACTTAGGCACTGTGCTCTATCTAAATTTTATACCTCCCCCAGATGAAGCACAGTGCGCTGCACACGTTCTGTTATTCATTTGGAGGGGACGTGTCTAGTGCATGTGTTACAGCGGAAAGAACAGATAGCCTTGTTTCTCCTTCCAGTTCTAGTCTTTGTGTCAGGCATTGTTCTATTGAATGCTAGGGATATAGAGGTAAAAACTAAACAGTGTCTCCTTCAAGGAGCTTCCATTCCATCGAGTGGAAACTCCACGTGTACAAATACAGAAAAATTAAATACACAAAAAGGAAATGTCAAGCCATTTCCCCCCAGGGAGAGAGGCAGAAACAACTCTGATGATCGGAATAGGCTCCATGTCTCACGTGGTCCTCGAGGTAGATTCTGAAGAGGGCTAGAATGTAAAGAGATAAAGGTGATGGGGATCTAGGGTTTTGTGTGGGGAATTGTAGGGAGGACAATCAGGAGAATCAGGGGCACCACTGTGCCTCTGTGCAGCTAGTAAGTGTCTTAGCCTAGAGTAGAATAATTATGATTACAGTACACATTTATGTAGCTTTTAAAGCGGGCCATGTGGGTCCATCTTCTTGTTTTAATTATTCTTCCCTCTCCATCATTGCCACTTAAATTTCTAGACTGCCATAAAGCTTATTTACAAAGTACTATGTGCCAGGCATTGTGCTGAGCACTTTACAATTGACTCAGTGCATCCTTACAACAAACCTGAAAGTTATTATTATCTGCATTTTATAAATGAGGGTTAAATGACTTGCTTAGTGTCATATGGCTGGGAAGTGTCTAAGGCCAGAGTGAAATAATAATAATAATTACAGCTACCATTTATGTCAGTGGTCCTCAAACTTTTTAAACAGGGGCCAGTTCCCTGTCCCTCAGACCATGGGAGGCCGGACTAGAGTAAAAACAAAAGCTCACACTCTGTCTCCGCCCCTCAGCCCATCTGCCATAACGGGCGGGCCGCATAAACGTCCTCAGCAGCCGCATCTGGCCCATGGGCTGTAGTTTGAGAACCCCTGCTTTATGTAGTGCCTACTATGTACCAGCATTGTGCTGAGCACTTCAGAGTTAAATCAGTGGATCCTTTCAACAAAGCTGGAAGGTTATTATTATCTGTGTTTTATAAATGAGGGTTAAGTGGCTTGCTTAGTATCACCCGGCTGGGAAGTGTCTAAGGCCAGAGTGAAATAATAATAATTATGGCTCTCATTTATATAGTACCAGGCATTGTGGTAAGCTCTTTATAGTTATTTCAATGGATCCTTACAACAAACCTGGAAGGTAATTATTATCTCTGTTTCCAGTGAGGGTTGAGTAACTAGTAAGTGTCTGAGGATGGATTTGGTCTTCCTGGCTGCAGACCCAGTGCTCTACCCCCTGTATCCCCTGGCTACTTTGCTTAGGGTCGCTCTGTCTTTGGGCTCTTCTGGGAGAGGTGGAGGATTGTGCTCCCCCAGGACCATCAGCTCCTAGATTCAGGACCAGAGAGGACTTCAGGGACCACTTTTAGTCCTCTTTCCTTATCTTATGAATGACGATGCTCAGGCTCAGATGGGTGAAGCAATTTGTCCCAGTGAGTATGCAGAGCCAGGGTTTGAACCCAGGTCCTGTGACTCTAAAGGGCTCTTTCTCCTCCCTTCTTTCACCCTCCCCAGTCGTGCCAGAGCCAGCCTTCTGCCTCCTTGCTCAGGTTCTGCCCCCTTCCCATGTCTGGCTGGATTCCTCTGACTCCCAGGGCCCTCTTGGTCCACTGCGGGCCCGCTAGGCTCATTCTCTGTCCTTCCTCTTGTTTGTTTCTGTGGCTCAGAATGTTGTTAGAAACCAGCTTCTGCCTTTGGCCAGAGCCCGGCAGTGGGGCAGGAGGGGGTGTCAGCCTCACCCAGGGTGGGGGGAGAAGCTTTCTTTAAAGGCAATCTGGGGATACACACCCATCGGCTTTTTTAGCTGAGGACTCAATTTCATCACCTCCTTTGAACTCAGCTTCCTGATTTCCCCTTCTTTTCAAAAATGCTGCTCTTTCTTCCTCAAGAAAAACCACCAAGTTCCTTTCCTTCTGAAAGTCAGGTAGCAGAGTACATTGGACAGAGCTCCAGATTTGGGATCACAGGTCCTGAATTCGAATCTGGGCTCTGCCACTTTCTAGTTGTGTGATCTTAGACCTCTGTGGGCCCCAATTTTCTCCTGGTGAAATGAGGGGGTTGACATTCTGGAGAGCAATTTGGAACTCTGCCCAAAGGGCTCCCAAACTATGCTCACCCTGTGATCCAGCAGTGTCTCTCCTGGGCTTATATCTCTAAGAGACCATGAAAAAGGGAAAAGGACCCCCATGTGCAAAACTGTTTGTGGCAGCCCTTTCTGTAGTGGCACGGAAGTGGCAACTGAGTGGATGCCCATCAACTGGAGAATGGCCGAATAAGTTATGGCATATGAATGTTATGGGAGATTATTGTTCTATAAGAAATGACCAGCAGGATGATTTCAGAGAGGCCTGGAGAGACTTACATCAACTGATGCTGAGGGAAATGAGCAGGACCAAGAGATCATTATACACAGTAACAGCAAGATTATACAATTCTGATGGACAGGGCTCTTTTGAACAGTGAGGTGTTTCAGGCCATCTTCCTTGTGATGGAGAGAGCCTCTGTGCCCAGAGAGAGGACTGTGAGGACTGAGGGTGAATCACAACCAAGCATTTTCACTCTTTATTGTTGTTTATTTGCATTTTGTTTTCTTCCTCATTTTTTCCTTTTTCATCTGATTTTTTTCTTGTGTAGCATGATAGTTGTAGAATTATGTATAGAAGAATTGCAAAAAAAAAAAAAAATAAGGGGATTGGGTTAGATTCCCCTAATTAGTCCCCTGTCTATGAGCCCATGACTCTTTAACATGCACTTATTCCTGTTTCTTCTGTAGGCACTTAACTCTTCTAGAAAACCCTGGGGGGAATCTCTAGGGGACCTCTTTCCCCTTTTAAAGCGGGCCATGTGGGTCCATCTTCTTGTTTTAATTGTTCTTCCCTCTCCATCATTGCCACTTAAATTTCGAAACTGCCATAAAGCTTATTTACAAAGTACTTTGGGGGGCAACCCCCCTTTGAAAATCCACAGACTAAGTGCTGTTAATCCTATGTTCTCATCCAGCCCTGAGTGGGACCCATCTGGTGGTTTATATTCAGGGCTGGAACGAAATGAGACACATAGAGACCATCTGACCTTTAAAGGAGGTTTTATTGACGATAACACAGACGATATTGGTGGAGACTAGAGCATTGAGTCACTGACTGCCCCTTCCTCGAACCCCATTAAATTGTAAGCTCCTCGACGGCAGGGACTGTGTTTTGCCTCTGTACCCCCTGAGCTTTGCACAGTGCCTGGCACACAGAGTGCACTTAATCAATGATTGAGTTTGGATTGGGCCTGGTTTGTCTAGCGTTGTCAGGCCTCAGGGATCCCAGAGTCTCCATCCAATGGACCATGCTACATAAATAGCCAGGCAGCTACCTCAGTGATTGGAGCTCCGTCAAAGGCAATCTTCATTGTTTTTAGGTGGAAAATTAGCCTCTCTTACAGGGGCCTTAGAAGATGCTATTTCTACCAGAATCCATTTTATAGATGAGGAAACAGAGAGGGAAAGGGGCTTTAAGATTTCTAAAAAAAGAAAATTCAGATTTCTAGAATTCGTTTAGGGGTTACCAAGTACTTTCTCCCAACACTCTTATGTCTAGGACAAGTATTGCCCTTTAGCAGATAAGGAGCCTGAGGTCAGGAAAGGAGTCACATATTAAGAGCTGGAACTGGGCCACGGATCCATACCTTGATTACCTATAAATTCTAGGCCTTTTTCATGGCCTTTTCATAAACTGTATTTTCTCTTTATTGTTGACAGTCACTGATGTGTGGACAGAAAGTAGGGCAACAATCCCCAGCCAAATGGCTTTCTGTCTAGAGTTGGAGGGCAGCAGACAAAGCCTTGTTCCCTTCATCGTGTCCACATCCCAGCTTCTTGGTCCATAATGGGACCAAAACATCAGTTCTTCTTGAGATATACTGGCCTTTAGTGTCCAGGAAATAGCAACCGAAGACTTGCCACCTCCTCTTAGTTCCATCAAAAGTTCTTCTTTCAGGGATCGATGGCTTTAGTTGAGGAAGGGAGGTCAACACAGCAAGGGAGTGATCTCAAAACTAGGAAAAGGGAAAGATTGGTCAGCTGAGCATAGTACTAGGCTATTCCTGTAGATATCTGCTTTCCCACCCCCGTACTGATGAACCCTCCTCTTCTTCCTCTTTTCCCTCTCCTCCTCCTCCTCCTCCTCCTCCTTTTCTATCCCTTTTCTTTCTCCTCCCTCTTCTCCCCCTCCTTCTCCTCCTTTTTACCCCTTTTCCTTCCCCTTCTTTATTTTCTCCTCCTCCTCCTCTTCTTTCCACCCCTCCTCCTGCTCTTCATTCTCCTCTCCCTTCTTCTCTTCCTCTCCCTCTTCCTCTTCATTCTTTTCCCCTCCCTCCTCCCCTCCCCCTCCCTTTCTTCCTCCTTTTCTCCTCCCCTTCTTCTCTCCTCCCTCCTTTATCTCCTCCTTCTCCCTTTTTCTTCCCCCTCCTCCTCCTCCATCTCCCAGTCTCCCCCCACTCCCAGAGTTCACCCAAAGCCTCTGGTAAAATGACCCTCCCTCCAGAGGCGTTATTAATAGCCCCAGCTCAAATCACCAGCCGAGAATGGAAACCCGCAGTGGTGGAGGAGGGAAGAGGAAGCTAAAGGGCAGCCAGCTCCGGTGGGTCCGGGGCAATGCCGGGGGCACAATGTGGGTGAAACGGGACAGCCTCTACCAGTCCCACACCATCATCCGATGCCCCTCCTCCTCTTCCTCCTCAGTCTCCTTTTCAGGTAAGGGACATCCCTTCCTCACCAGCTTGTCTGGCTCTGTCTGCAGGCCCCTCTCAGTCCCCTGGCATCTTGATGACCCCGACTTCCTGTCTGCCCACGGCCAGCTCTTGTTTTCTGGAGCAGTCCCTACAACGGGGCTTTTCTCTCTCCTTTTGTATGAGCCTGGAGCTTGGAAAGACCCCCAAACAAGAGTCCAGCAGCCCTGGAGCTTTCCTCCTTTCTTGTCTGTGGGTCACAGCCCACCCTGCCCTCCGAACCCTCCTGGGGCTATGGCCCAGATCCCTCAGTTCTTGGGGTCCTCTGCTCTTCTCCTTTGAAAGAAAAACAAACCCGCCCACATTTCTTTACAACAGGCATTTTCTTTCCCCATTTTGGCGCTCAGAAGAAAACTATTTTTAGTTCTAGGGCAGTGGGGACAGAGAGGGTCAGACTGGGCTAGCCTGAGCTGATGCTGAGAGACTGGTGGGAGCGGGGAAAACGGCTGGGGGGATCTCACCTCCTCCACAGGGAGCGAGCTGTGATCCAGGGGGTCTGCCAAAAGGTGGGCCTGTGTTCCAGGGGGTCTTCTGGGGCATCTGTCTGTGTTCCAGGGGGTCTGCTGAAGGGTGGGCCTGTGTTCCAGGGGGTCTTCTGGGGCATCTGTCTGTGTTCCAGGGGGTCTGCCTGTGTTCTGGGGAGTGTGTTTGTGTTCCAGGGGGTCTGCCAAAGGGTGGGCCTGTGTTCCAGGGGGTCTGCTGGGGAGTCTGTCTGCATTCCAGGGAATCTGTCTGTGTTCCAGGGGGTCTAACGGGGAGTTCGCCTGTGTTCTAAGGGGTCTGCTGGGAAGTCTGTCTGTGTTCCAGGGAGTCTGTATTCTAGAAGGTTGGCCAGAGAGTCTGTCCATTTCCTCTCCTCTCTCTCCCAGCAATCCTGCCACTGAACCAATCTATCTCTTGATCTGGACCAGACCAGAGACTACTCCCCCCTGCTTGCTTACACATACCCAGTACAGGACATACTTGGTTTATTTAATACCTGTATGATTCTGAAAAAAATCACTGCTCTCTACTCTTGGATTTCTTTCTCTGTAAAATGAGAGGTTTGGAGTGGATGATCTTTAAGGTTCCTCCCAGCTGCTCTCAGTCCATTAATCCTCCTTCTATGAGAGATGACCAGTCCTCATGGGGCAGTCCAGAAGGAGAAGTTGAGTTGATTTTTGTCACTTGAATTTTTCTTTTTTGGAGGGTGGAGGAGATCTAGACCTTGATTATATCCAGCAGGGAACTCCTGGTAGGGAAACTCGCTCCACCACTTCAGATCTTCCACTGACCTGCAAATTACAGAAAGTTGCCTAGGGCTTTGATATTTCAAATGACTTGCCCATAGCCAATAAGAATTTAAAAAAAATAAATTTTATTGACATTTTTTTTTGTTTTTATATTACCTAAATATCCCCTGTATTGTCCCCTCCTGTAAAGTTATCTCATATAACAAAGAATTTAAAAAGGGGAAAAAAAAAACAGAAAACCCCCCAGCAAAATTAATAGATACACTGAAAAAAAATCTGACTAGGTATATAACATTCCTCATCATAGACTTCCTACTTTTGCAATGGAGTTGCTATTTCTATATTTATATGTCTATATAAATCTATCTCTATATTTATTTACAAAAATAGAAACATTTACTTCATTTAATGTAATTTAAATACCTATATTTTGCCTCCTCATCTAGTATTATATTATTATAGCTCTTCTTTGGGGCTAGTCTCCGAGAAACTTTTCTTAAGCATTGTGTTGGGTCCCAGGAGGCAGAGCGCGCCTCTGTGCAGTTGACTCGACAGTATTGTCCAGTTTGCTTGGAAGGAGAGAACATCAGATAACCAAGTTTATAGGATCATAGATCTCAAGCTCTAACAGAGGCTGTATTCACTGATTCCAAGCTTGGAAGCCTTCCTCAGCTCCTGGTGCGGATTAAGCTAAGGCTTCTTGAAGAGGCTCTCTGACTCTGGCCAGCAGATCCAGTCTGGATTTTGTTCCCAAACGGTTGAAGTTCATTTTTCGCTTTTGATATCCCAAAGAAATTTTGATTCATCCCTGAAAACAGATGTGTTAATCCTAAATCTTATCAACCAACCCATAAATGTTTTATTATGAGCATAATGTGAGCCAGGCACTGTGGGAAATAAAAAGAAGGGGAGAGACAGCCCTGCTCTCCGGAGCTCACCGTGGAGGGGGCTCATGGATCTTCTCCTTAATTTCAGAGCACAGTGGCTCTTCAGAGCTGAGGGGGAGGTGGAGGTGGGACAAGCTTATGTCCTTATTGGACGACTTCACAGCGTCACCTAGGAATATGTGAGATATTCCCCAAGGAGGGGAGACAATCGATCCATCGGTGTGCCCCCAGATCTGAGGATTTGGTTCTGATTTGTTTTTCCAGGTGACTCAGAAGAGGAGGACATGGGGTTCCTGGAAGTCACTGTTTCAGATATGAAGCACCCAGCTCCGGAACTGGGACCCATGCCCGATGGCCTCAGCCCTCAACAGGTCTGTGGGGGAAAGGCTGGGTGTGTGTTTGTGGGGGAAAGGAGGGAATGTTCCTGTTTCCTTACTTGTGCCTTTCTGAGTTTCTTGCCTTGAGGAGGGAGATGACCAGAAGCTATTTATGACAGCTCTGTATGGCTGGGGGTGGGTGAGGAACAGAGCCACTCCTGACCAAAATAGGGCTTGGAGGAATTGACTCTGCAAATGTAGGTGTCCCTCAGAGGCAGTTCAGTAGATAGAGTGCTGGGCCTGGAATTAGGAAGGCCTGACTTTAAGTCCAGCCTCAGATATTTTACTATGTGATATTGTGCTTCTGTTTGCCTCAGTTTAACCATCTGTAAGGTGGGGATAATATAGCACTCTCTTCCCAGGATTGTTGTGAGCATCAAATAAGAATATTTGTAAAGTGCTTAGATACTATATAAATGCTTATTCCCTTTCCCTCCCAGCATCCTGTCTGCCCAGTATTAATCTCTTTCTAAGGAACTATATAGCATAATGAACTACTAACAAATTGACCAATTGCTCTCATTCCTGTGGTACTTTAAACTTAACAAAGCATTTAATTTAGTGACTCTGTAAGGCAAGTATTACTAACCACCTTCTTGCCATTGAAGAAGGTTGAGGATCAATGGGGAAGTGATCTCCCTCAAGTCACACAGCTAGCAAGAAGCAAACCCAGGACCCGGACTCTGGTCCTTCAGCCTCCAGAGCTGGTACTCTCTCTATCCCACCATAGCTGCCTCTTGGAATCTGTTCTCACATCTGTTTTTGATTTTCTGTGTGACCTCAGACGACTCATGAAATCTCTCTGAGGCTTTCTCATATGTGAATGGGGAGGAGGAACGGTTATTCTGTCTTACTGGGGAGGACCAGTAAGAACCACCCCCAAACACTGAGTTTCTAGGGGAGAAAGCACGATAGAAATTCAAAATGGGAGCGGAAGGATTAAGCTACAGATTAAGGTATATAGATAGAATGTGGAGCGGAAGGATCTTTAGGACAGAATCTTAGAGATTTATGGGACACTTAAGAATATAGAATGTTGGACCTGGAAGGATGCTTAGAACATGGAATCTTAGAAATTTGTGGGACACATGGGAACATCAAAGGTTGGACCTGGAAGGAGCTTTAGGACATAGAATCTCAGATGTTCCTGGGACACATGGGGATATAGAAGGTTGGACCTGGAAGGAGCTTTTGGACATAGAATCTCAGATGTTCCTGGGACACATGGGAACATCAAAGGTTGGACCTGGAAGGAGCTTTAGGACATAGAATCTCAGATGTTCCTGGGACACATGGGGATATAGAAGGTTGGACCTGGAAGGAGCTTTAGGACATAGAATCTCAGATGTTCCTGGGACACATGGGGATATAGAAGGTTGGACCTGGAAGGAGCTTTAGGACATAGAATCTCAGATGCTCATGGGACACATGGGGATATAGAAGGTTGGACCTGGAAGGAGCTTTTGGACATAGAATCTCAGATGCTCATGGGACACATGGGGATATAGAAGGTTGGATCTGGAAGGAGCTTTAGGACATAGGATCTCAGATGTTCCTGGGACACATGGGGATATAGAAGGTTGGACCTGGAAGGAGCTTTTGGACATAGGATCTCAGATGTTCCTGGGACACATGGGGATATAGAAGGTTGGATCTGGAAGGAGCTTTAGGACATAGAATCTCAGATGTTCCTGGGACACATGGGGATATAGAAGGTTGGACCTGGAAGGAGCTTTAGGACATAGAATCTCAGATGTTCCTGGGACACATGGGGATATAGAAGGTTGGACCTGGAAGGAGCTTTTGGACATAGGATCTCAGATGTTCCTGGGACACATGGGGATATAGAAGGTTGGACCTGGAAAGAGCTTTAGGACATAGGATCTCAGATGTTCCTGGGACACATGGGGATATAGAAGGTTGGACCTGGAAGGAGCTTTAGGACATAGGATCTCAGATGTTCCTGGGACACATGGGGATATAGAAGGTTGGACCTGGAAGGAGCTTTAGGACATAGGATCTCAGATGTTCCTGGGACACATGGGGATATAGAAGGTTGGACCTGGAAGGAGCTTTAGGACATAGGATCTCAGATGTTCATGGGACACATGGGGATATAGAAGGTTGGACCTGGAAAGAGCTTTAGGACATAGAATCTCAGATGTTCCTGGGACACATGGGGATATAGAAGGTTGGACCTGGAAGGAGCTTCAGAACATAGAATCTCAGATGTTCCTGGGACACATGGGGATATAGAAGGTTGGATCTGGAAGGAGCTTTAGGACATAGGATCTCAGATGTTCCTGGGACACATGGGGATATAGAAGGTTGGACCTGGAAGGAGCTTTAGGACATAGGATCTCAGATGTTCCTGGGACACATGGGGATATAGAAGGTTGGACCTGGAAAGAGCTTTAGGACATAGGATCTCAGATGTTCCTGGGACACATGGGGATATAGAAGGTTGGACCTGGAAAGAGCTTTAGGACATAGGATCTCAGATGTTCCTGGGACACATGGGGATATAGAAGGTTGGACCTGGAAGGAGCTTTAGGACATAGAATCTCAGATGTTCCTGGGACACATGGGGATATAGAAGGTTGGACCTGGAAGGAGCTTTAGGACATAGAATCTCAGATGTTCCTGGGACACATGGGGATATAGAAGGTTGGACCTGGAAGGAGCTTTAGGACATAGGATCTCAGATGTTCCTGGGACACATGGGGATATAGAAGGTTGGATCTGGAAGGAGCTTTAGGACATAGAATCTCAGATGTTCCTGGGACACATGGGGATATAGAAGGTTGGACCTGGAAAGAGCTTTAGGACATAGAATCTCAGATGTTCCTGGGACACATGGGGATATAGAAGGTTGGACCTGGAAGGAGCTTTAGGACATAGAATCTCAGATGCTCATGGGACACATGGGGATATAGAAGGTTGGATCTGGAAGGAGCTTTAGGACATAGGATCTCAGATGTTCCTGGGACACATGGGGATATAGAAGGTTGGACCTGGAAGGAGCTTTAGGACATAGAATCTCAGATGTTCCTGGGACACATGGGGATATAGAAGGTTGGACCTGGAAAGAGCTTTAGGACATAGGATCTCAGATGTTCCTGGGACACATGGGGATATAGAAGGTTGGACCTGGAAAGAGCTTTAGGACATAGGATCTCAGATGTTCCTGGGACACATGGGGACATAGAAGGTTGGACCTGGAAAGAGCTTTAGGACATAGGATCTCAGATGTTCCTGGGACACATGGGGATATAGAAGGTTGGACCTGGAAGGAGCTTTTGGACATAGGATCTCAGATGTTCATGGGACACATGGGGATATAGAAGGTTGGACCTGGAAGGAGCTTTTGGACATAGGATCTCAGATGTTCCTGGGACACATGGGGATATAGAAGGTTGGACCTGGAAGGAGCTTTAGGACATAGGATCTCAGATGTTCCTGGGACACATGGGGATATAGAAGGTTGGACCTGGAAGGAGCTTTAGGACATAGGATCTCAGATGTTCCTGGGACACATGGGGATATAGAAGGTTGGACCTGGAAGGAGCTTTAGGACATAGAATCTCAGATGTTCCTGGGACACATGGGGATATAGAAGGTTGGACCTGGAAGGAGCTTTAGGACATAGAATCTCAGATGCTCATGGGACACATGGGGATATAGAAGGTTGGATCTGGAAGGAGCTTTAGGACATAGGATCTCAGATGTTCCTGGGACACATGGGGATATAGAAGGTTGGACCTGGAAGGAGCTTTTGGACATAGGATCTCAGATGTTCATGGGACACATGGGGATATAGAAGGTTGGACCTGGAAAGAGCTTTAGGACATAGAATCTCAGATGTTCCTGGGACACATGGGGATATAGAAGGTTGGACCTGGAAGGAGCTTCAGGACATAGAATCTCAGATGTTCCTGGGACACATGGGGATATAGAAGGTTGGATCTGGAAGGAGCTTTAGGACATAGAATCTCAGATGTTCCTGGGACACATGGGGATATAGAAGGTTGGACCTGGAAGGAGCTTTAGGACATAGAATCTCAGATGTTCCTGGGACACATGGGGATATAGAAGGTTGGACCTGGAAGGAGCTTTAGGACATAGAATCTCAGATGTTCCTGGGACACATGGGGATATAGAAGGTTGGACCTGGAAGGAGCTTTTGGACATAGGATCTCAGATGTTCCTGGGACACATGGGGATATAGAAGGTTGGACCTGGAAGGAGCTTTAGGACATAGAATCTCAGATGCTCATGGGACACATGGGGATATAGAAGGTTGGACCTGGAAGGAGCTTTTGGACATAGAATCTCAGATGCTCATGGGACACATGGGGATATAGAAGGTTGGATCTGGAAGGAGCTTTAGGACATAGAATCTCAGATGTTCCTGGGACACATGGGGATATAGAAGGTTGGACCTGGAAGGAGCTTTTGGACATAGGATCTCAGATGTTCCTGGGACACATGGGGATATAGAAGGTTGGACCTGGAAAGAGCTTTAGGACATAGAATCTCAGATGTTCCTGGGACACATGGGGATATAGAAGGTTGGACCTGGAAGGAGCTTCAGAACATAGAATCTCAGATGTTCCTGGGACACATGGGGATATAGAAGGTTGGATCTGGAAGGAGCTTTTGGACATAGAATCTCAGATGTTCCTGGGACACATGGGGATATAGAAGGTTGGACCTGGAAGGAGCTTTTGGACATAGGATCTCAGATGTTCCTGGGACACATGGGGATATAGAAGGTTGGACCTGGAAGGAGCTTTAGGACATAGGATCTCAGATGTTCCTGGGACACATGGGGATATAGAAGGTTGGACCTGGAAGGAGCTTTAGGACATAGAATCTCAGATGTTCCTGGGACACATGGGGATATAGAAGGTTGGACCTGGAAGGAGCTTTAGGACATAGAATCTCAGATGTTCCTGGGACACATGGGGATATAGAAGGTTGGACCTGGAAAGAGCTTTAGGACATAGGATCTCAGATGTTCATGGGACACATGGGGATATAGAAGGTTGGACCTGGAAGGAGCTTTAGGACATAGGATCTCAGATGTTCCTGGGACACATGGGGATATAGAAGGTTGGATCTGGAAGGAGCTTTAGGACATAGGATCTCAGATGTTCCTGGGACACATGGGGATATAGAAGGTTGGACCTGGAAGGAGCTTTTGGACATAGGATCTCAGATGTTCATGGGACACATGGGGATATAGAAGGTTGGACCTGGAAAGAGCTTTTGGACATAGGATCTCAGATGTTCCTGGGACACATGGGGATATAGAAGGTTGGATCTGGAAGGAGCTTTAGGACATAGGATCTCAGATGTTCCTGGGACACATGGGGATATAGAAGGTTGGACCTGGAAGGAGCTTTAGGACATAGGATCTCAGATGTTCCTGGGACACATGGGGATATAGAAGGTTGGATCTGGAAGGAGCTTTAGGACATAGGATCTCAGATGTTCCTGGGACACATGGGGATATAGAAGGTTGGACCTGGAAGGAGCTTTTGGACATAGGATCTCAGATGTTCCTGGGACACATGGGGATATAGAAGGTTGGACCTGGAAGGAGCTTTTGGACATAGGATCTCAGATGTTCCTGGGACACATGGGGATATAGAAGGTTGGACCTGGAAGGAGCTTTAGGACATAGGATCTCAGATGTTCCTGGGACACATGGGGATATAGAAGGTTGGACCTGGAAGGAGCTTTAGGACATAGGATCTCAGATGTTCCTGGGACACATGGGGATATAGAAGGTTGGACCTGGAAGGAGCTTTAGGACATAGGATCTCAGATGTTCCTGGGACACATGGGGATATAGAAGGTTGGACCTGGAAGGAGCTTTAGGACATAGAATCTCAGATGCTCATGGGACACATGGGGATATAGAAGGTTGGATGGAAGGAGCTTTAGGACATAGGATCTCAGATGTTCCTGGGACACATGGGGATATAGAAGGTTGGACCTGGAAGGAGCTTTTGGACATAGGATCTCAGATGTTCATGGGACACATGGGGATATAGAAGGTTGGACCTGGAAGAGCTTTAGACATAGGATCTCAGATGTTCCTGGGACACATGGGGATATAGAAGGTTGGACCTGGAAGGAGCTTTAGGACATAGGATCTCAGATGTTCCTGGGACACATGGGGATATAGAAGGTTGGACCTGGAAGGAGCTTTAGGACATAGGATCTCAGATGTTCCTGGGACACATGGGGATATAGAAGGTTGGACCTGGAAGAGCTTTAGGACATAGGATCTCAGATGTTCCTGGGACACATGGGGATATAGAAGGTTGGACCTGGAAGGAGCTTTAGGACATAGGATCTCAGATGTTCCTGGGACACATGGGGATATAGAAGGTTGGACCTGGAAAGAGCTTTAGGACATAGGATCTCAGATGTTCCTGGGACACATGGGGATATAGAAGGTTGGACCTGGAAGGAGCTTTAGGACATAGGATCTCAGATGTTCCTGGGACACATGGGGATATAGAAGGTTGGACCTGGAAGGAGCTTTAGGACATAGGATCTCAGATGTTCCTGGGACACATGGGGATATAGAAGGTTGGACCTGGAAGGAGCTTTAGGACATAGGATCTCAGATGTTCATGGGACACATGGGGATATAGAAGGTTGGACCTGGAAAGAGCTTTAGGACATAGGATCTCAGATGTTTCCTGGGACACATGGGGATATAGAAGGTTGGACCTGGAAGGAGCTTTTGGACATAGGATCTCAGATGTTCCTGGGACACATGGGGATATAGAAGGTTGGACCTGGAAGGAGCTTTAGGACATAGAATCTCAGATGTTCCTGGGACACATGGGGATATAGAAGGTTGGACCTGGAAGGAGCTTTAGGACATAGAATCTCAGATGTTCCTGGGACACATGGGGATATAGAAGGTTGGACCTGGAAGAGCTTTAGGACATAGGATCTCAGATGTTCATGGGACACATGGGGATATAGAAGGTTGGATCTGGAAAGAGCTTTAGGACATAGGATCTCAGATGTTCCTGGGACACATGGGGATATAGAAGGTTGGACCTGGAAGGAGCTTTAGGACATAGGATCTCAGATGTTCCTGGGACACATGGGGATATAGAAGGTTGGACCTGGAAGGAGCTTTAGGACATAGAATCTCAGATGCTCATGGGACACATGGGGATATAGAAGGTTGGACCTGGAAGGAGCTTTAGGACATAGGATCTCAGATGTTCCTGGGACACATGGGGATATAGAAGGTTGGACCTGGAAGGAGCTTTAGGACATAGGATCTCAGATGTTCCTGGGACACATGGGGATATAGAAGGTTGGATCTGGAAGGAGCTTTAGGACATAGGATCTCAGATGTTCCTGGGACACATGGGGATATAGAAGGTTGGACCTGGAAAGAGCTTTAGGACATAGGATCTCAGATGTTCCTGGGACACATGGGGATATAGAAGGTTGGACTGGAAGGAGCTTTAGGACATAGGATCTCAGATGTTCCTGGGACACATGGGGATATAGAAGGTTGGACCTGGAAAGAGCTTTAGGACATAGGATCTCAGATGTTCCTGGGACACATGGGGATATAGAAGGTTGGACCTGGAAGGAGCTTTAGGACATAGGATCTCAGATGTTCCTGGGACACATGGGGATATAGAAGGTTGGACCTGGAAGGAGCTTTAGGACATAGGATCTCAGATGTTCCTGGGACACATGGGGATATAGAAGGTTGGACCTGGAAAGAGCTTTAGGACATAGGATCTCAGATGTTCCTGGGACACATGGGGATATAGAAGGTTGGACCTGGAAAGAGCTTTAGGACATAGGATCTCAGATGTTCCTGGGACACATGGGGATATAGAAGGTTGGACCTGGAAAGAGCTTTAGGACATAGGATCTCAGATGTTCCTGGGACACATGGGGATATAGAAGGTTGGACCTGGAAGGAGCTTTAGGACATAGAATCTCAGATGTTCCTGGGACACATGGGGATATAGAAGGTTGACCTGGAAGGAGCTTTAGGACATAGGATCTCAGATGTTCCTGGGACACATGGGGATATAGAAGGTTGGACCTGGAAAGAGCTTTAGGACATAGGATCTCAGATGTTCCTGGGACACATGGGGATATAGAAGGTTGGACCCTGGAAGGAGCTTTAGGACATAGGATCTCAGATGTTCCTGGGACACATGGGGATATAGAAGGTTGGACCTGGAAAGAGCTTTAGGACATAGGATCTCAGATGTTCCTGGGACACATGGGGATATAGAAGGTTGGACCTGGAAGGAGCTTTAGGACATAGAATCTCAGATGTTCCTGGGACACATGGGGATATAGAAGGTTGGATCTCAGATGTTCATGGGACACATGGGGATATAGAAGGTTGGACCTGGAAAGAGCTTTAGGACATAGGATCTCAGATGTTCCTGGGACACATGGGGATATAGAAGGTTGGACCTGGAAGGAGCTTTGGACATAGGATCTCAGATGTTCCTGGGACACATGGGGATATAGAAGGTTGGACCTGGAAGGAGCTTTAGGACATAGGATCTCAGATGTTCCTGGGACACATGGGGATATAGAAGGTTGGACTGGAAAGAGCTTTAGGACATAGGATCTCAGATGTTCCTGGGACACATGGGGATATAGAAGGTTGGATCTGGAAGGAGCTTTTGGACATAGGATCTCAGATGTTCATGGGACACATGGGGATATAGAAGGTTGGACCTGGAAGGAGCTTTAGGACATAGGATCTCAGATGTTCCTGGGACACATGGGGATATAGAAGGTTGGACCTGGAAAGAGCTTTAGGACATAGGATCTCAGATGTTCCTGGGACACATGGGGATATAGAAGGTTGGACCTGGAAGGAGCTTTAGGACATAGGATCTCAGATGTTCCTGGGACACATGGGGATATAGAAGGTTGGATCTGGAAAGAGCTTTAGGACATAGGATCTCAGATGTTCCTGGGACACATGGGGATATAGAAGGTTGGACCTGGAAGGAGCTTTAGGACATAGAATCTCAGATGTTCCTGGGACACATGGGGATATAGAAGGTTGGACCTGGAAGGAGCTTTAGGACATAGGATCTCAGATGTTCCTGGGACACATGGGGATATAGAAGGTTGGACCTGGAAAGAGCTTTAGGACATAGGATCTCAGATGTTCCTGGGACACATGGGGATATAGAAGGTTGACCTGGAAGGAGCTTTAGGACATAGAATCTCAGATGTTCCTGGGACACATGGGGATATAGAAGGTTGGACCTGGAAGGAGCTTTAGGACATAGGATCTCAGATGTTCCTGGGACACATGGGGATATAGAAGGTTGGATCTGGAAGGAGCTTTAGGACATAGAATCTCAGATGTTCCTGGGACACATGGGGATATAGAAGGTTGGACCTGGAAAGAGCTTTAGGACATAGAATCTCAGATGTTCCTGGGACACATGGGGATATAGAAGGTTGGACCTGGAAAGAGCTTTTGGACATAGGATCTCAGATGTTCCTGGGACACATGGGGATATAGAAGGTTGGATCTGGAAGGAGCTTTAGGACATAGAATCTCAGATGTTCCTGGGACACATGGGGACATAGAAGGTTGGACCTGGAAGGAGCTTTTGGACATAGGATCTCAGATGTTCCTGGGACACATGGGGATATAGAAGGTTGGACCTGGAAGGAGCTTTAGGACATAGGATCTCAGATGTTCCTGGGACACATGGGGACATAGAAGGTTGGACCTGGAAGGAGCTTTAGGACATAGGATCTCAGATGTTCCTGGGACACATGGGGATATAGAAGGTTGGACCTGGAAAGAGCTTTTGGACATAGGATCTCAGATGTTCCTGGGACACATGGGGATATAGAAGGTTGGACCTGGAAGGAGCTTTAGGACATAGAATCTCAGATGTTCCTGGGACACATGGGGATATAGAAGGTTGGACCTGGAAGGAGCTTTAGGACATAGGATCTCAGATGTTCCTGGGACACATGGGGATATAGAAGGTTGGACCTGGAAGGAGCTTTAGGACATAGGATCTCAGATGTTCCTGGGACACATGGGGATATAGAAGGTTGGACCTGGAAGGAGCTTTAGGACATAGGATCTCAGATGTTCCTGGGACACATGGGGATATAGAAGGTTGGACCTGGAAGGAGCTTTAGGACATAGAATCTCAGATGTTCCTGGGACACATGGGGATATAGAAGGTTGGACCTGGAAGGAGCTTTAGGACATAGAATCTCAGATGCTCATGGGACACATGGGGATATAGAAGGTTGGATCTGGAAGGAGCTTTAGGACATAGGATCTCAGATGTTCCTGGGACACATGGGGATATAGAAGGTTGGACCTGGAAGGAGCTTTTGGACATAGGATCTCAGATGTTCATGGGACACATGGGGATATAGAAGGTTGGACCTGGAAAGAGCTTTAGGACATAGAATCTCAGATGTTCCTGGGACACATGGGGATATAGAAGGTTGGACCTGGAAGGAGCTTCAGAACATAGAATCTCAGATGTTCCTGGGACACATGGGGATATAGAAGGTTGGATCTGGAAGGAGCTTTAGGACATAGAATCTCAGATGTTCCTGGGACACATGGGGATATAGAAGGTTGGACCTGGAAGGAGCTTTAGGACATAGAATCTCAGATGTTCCTGGGACACATGGGGATATAGAAGGTTGGACCTGGAAGGAGCTTCAGAACATAGAATCTCAGATGTTCCTGGGACACATGGGGATATAGAAGGTTGGATCTGGAAGGAGCTTTAGGACATAGAATCTCAGATGTTCCTGGGACACATGGGGATATAGAAGGTTGGACCTGGAAGGAGCTTTTGGACATAGGATCTCAGATGTTCCTGGGACACATGGGGATATAGAAGGTTGGACCTGGAAGGAGCTTTAGGACATAGAATCTCAGATGTTCCTGGGACACATGGGGATATAGAAGGTTGGACCTGGAAGGAGCTTTAGGACATAGAATCTCAGATGTTCCTGGGACACATGGGGATATAGAAGGTTGGACCTGGAAAGAGCTTTAGGACATAGGATCTCAGATGTTCATGGGACACATGGGGATATAGAAGGTTGGACCTGGAAAGAGCTTTAGGACATAGGATCTCAGATGTTCCTGGGACACATGGGGATATAGAAGGTTGGACCTGGAAGGAGCTTTAGGACATAGGATCTCAGATGTTCCTGGGACACATGGGGATATAGAAGGTTGGACCTGGAAGGAGCTTTAGGACATAGAATCTCAGATGCTCATGGGACACATGGGGATATAGAAGGTTGGACCTGGAAGGAGCTTTAGGACATAGGATCTCAGATGTTCCTGGGACACATGGGGATATAGAAGGTTGGACCTGGAAGGAGCTTTAGGACATAGGATCTCAGATGTTCCTGGGACACATGGGGATATAGAAGGTTGGATCTGGAAGGAGCTTTAGGACATAGGATCTCAGATGTTCCTGGGACACATGGGGATATAGAAGGTTGGACCTGGAAAGAGCTTTAGGACATAGGATCTCAGATGTTCCTGGGACACATGGGGATATAGAAGGTTGGACCTGGAAGGAGCTTTAGGACATAGGATCTCAGATGTTCCTGGGACACATGGGGATATAGAAGGTTGGACCTGGAAAGAGCTTTAGGACATAGGATCTCAGATGTTCCTGGGACACATGGGGATATAGAAGGTTGGACCTGGAAGGAGCTTTAGGACATAGGATCTCAGATGTTCCTGGGACACATGGGGATATAGAAGGTTGGACCTGGAAGGAGCTTTAGGACATAGGATCTCAGATGTTCCTGGGACACATGGGGATATAGAAGGTTGGACCTGGAAAGAGCTTTAGGACATAGGATCTCAGATGTTCCTGGGACACATGGGGATATAGAAGGTTGGACCTGGAAAGAGCTTTAGGACATAGGATCTCAGATGTTCCTGGGACACATGGGGATATAGAAGGTTGGACCTGGAAAGAGCTTTAGGACATAGGATCTCAGATGTTCCTGGGACACATGGGGATATAGAAGGTTGGACCTGGAAGGAGCTTTAGGACATAGAATCTCAGATGTTCCTGGGACACATGGGGATATAGAAGGTTGGACCTGGAAAGAGCTTTAGGACATAGGATCTCAGATGTTCCTGGGACACATGGGGATATAGAAGGTTGGACCTGGAAAGAGCTTTAGGACATAGGATCTCAGATGTTCCTGGGACACATGGGGACATAGAAGGTTGGACCTGGAAAGAGCTTTAGGACATAGGATCTCAGATGTTCCTGGGACACATGGGGATATAGAAGGTTGGACCTGGAAGGAGCTTTTGGACATAGGATCTCAGATGTTCATGGGACACATGGGGATATAGAAGGTTGGACCTGGAAGGAGCTTTAGGACATAGGATCTCAGATGTTCCTGGGACACATGGGGATATAGAAGGTTGGACCTGGAAAGAGCTTTAGGACATAGGATCTCAGATGTTCCTGGGACACATGGGGATATAGAAGGTTGGACCTGGAAGGAGCTTTAGGACATAGGATCTCAGATGTTCCTGGGACACATGGGGATATAGAAGGTTGGACCTGGAAAGAGCTTTAGGACATAGGATCTCAGATGTTCCTGGGACACATGGGGATATAGAAGGTTGGACCTGGAAAGAGCTTTAGGACATAGGATCTCAGATGTTCCTGGGACACATGGGGATATAGAAGGTTGGACCTGGAAGGAGCTTTTGGACATAGGATCTCAGATGTTCATGGGACACATGGGGATATAGAAGGTTGGACCTGGAAGGAGCTTTAGGACATAGGATCTCAGATGTTCCTGGGACACATGGGGATATAGAAGGTTGGACCTGGAAAGAGCTTTAGGACATAGGATCTCAGATGTTCCTGGGACACATGGGGATATAGAAGGTTGGACCTGGAAGGAGCTTTAGGACATAGGATCTCAGATGTTCCTGGGACACATGGGGATATAGAAGGTTGGATCTGGAAAGAGCTTTAGGACATAGGATCTCAGATGTTCCTGGGACACATGGGGATATAGAAGGTTGGACCTGGAAGGAGCTTTAGGACATAGAATCTCAGATGTTCCTGGGACACATGGGGATATAGAAGGTTGGACCTGGAAAGAGCTTTTGGACATAGAATCTCAGATGTTCATGGGACACATGGGAACATGGAACATCAGAGCTGTGAAGTATATCGAGTGTTGGAGAATCTTAGATGTTCATGGGAACATAAAATGTTGGAGCTGGAGGGGATGTAAGAAGATAGAATATTGGAAGTAGACAGGATCATGAAATGGCACATATTAGAATATGGAATATCAAATATTAGAAGAGGATTTAACTTTAGAGAATATATAGTTCTAGCTCCTCATTTTACGGATGAGGAAATGAAAGTTTAGAGGGAAGGATTTGAGGGCCCATAAGTAGTTAGTTGGGTTCTAGGATGGATCTAAGAAGATCTAGAGGTGGGTTCTAGGACTCTGGTCTTCTGACATTTGGTGCAATGCTCTTTTCCTGGGGCTGGCCAGCACTTCCTCCTAAAGACATTGTAGGTGTTATATAAATGTTTATTTCCTTCACCTCCCAGTCCCCTAGGTCCCCTAGTAAACAATCATCTTCTCCAAGGAGCTATGTAGTAGATCAAGATAAATATAGTATATTCTAATATAACTAATATTGATAATTCTAATATACCATATAGTATATTCTTTTATTTGTTCAATAAAATTTTTAATGCTTTTCAATTAAAAATAACATGAAAATTCTTGGCCTCATAATACAAAGCAGTTCTGAGCTGGAGTCTAGCAGCATAAACTTCACCATGGGAACCAGGAAGAGACCAAGGCTTGTGCTCAAGCCAGTACTTTCCAGTGGAAAATACTCATATAGCATATTCTATTTTAATTAATATTAATTAGCTAATTAAATTAATAATTAATAATAATGAATAAATTTAATTAATTGAAATCTGAGAATAAGATCATTATGGATTGAGGAGTTCCAGTGGTAACCCCCCAGGGAGGACAGAATGAATCCCTGGATCACAGCAACTACATGGAAATTTGAGAGAAAATGGCCTGCCTATAGGCTGATGACTATTTGTTCCAGAGCATCACTGGTGGGGCTCTGCAGAGCCCTTGACTGCCACTGGAAAACCTCAGATATGGAAAAAAGAGAAGGCAAAAAAGGAAAAAAAAAGAAGTGAGGGAGGAGAGGGGGATATCATAAGGAAGAAGAAAATCCAGCCAATTGTTCACTGAAGACTGAAAGTTGCTTCTTAGAAGCCATATTGCTTATAGGAAAGAAGACCAAGTTTGTAGGCAGATCTGGATTTAACCCCCATCTCTGTTGCTTACTTTGTGACTTTAAGTACATTTCCCAATTTTTCTGAGACTTATTTTACATATCTTTAGAAAAATGGTATTGATGATAATACCTACACTAACTTGTGATCTTATAAGATGGGGGTATGTGTATGTGAAGAATCAAATGAAATAAATTATAGAGTGATAGACGCACAGAATTTGAGATTTAGGAGGGATCTCAATGATCTAGTTCAAATTGCTTTCCTGTAAGGATCCCCTTGTATTTCCTATAAGGATGTAGTAGAAATTTTCTGTGAAATGAAAGTATTGGATTAGATGATCTAAGTCCTTTGTGGTTTTAGATACATCCCCTTTTACTCCCCTACTCCCTCATCATACACAAGTGATCATCTAGGTTCAGTCTGAAGACCTTCAAGTAAAGGAGAACCTTTTTAGTCGTCCATTCCAGTGTTGGACAGCTCAATATTTTCCTGAAATCCAGTCTCAATTGTCCTGCTTGTAAAGCCTTCCCTGTTTTATTAGTCCTGGTTCTCCCCTTTAGGATCAGAGAACCAGCCCACCTTCTTTCTATGTAAAACAATCTAAAATGTGCACTATTCAGTTTGGAGCTATGCTCAAAAAGTTATTAAACTGTGTATACTCTTGATCCTGCAGTATTTCTACTGGGCTTATATCCTAGAGAGATTTTAAAGAGGGGAAAGGGACCTGTATGTGCAAAAATGTTTGTGCAGCCCTCTTTGTAGTGGCCAGAAACTGGAAACTGAGTGGATACCCATCAATTGGGGAATGGCTGAATAAGTTATGGTATATGAATGTTATGGAGTATTATTGTTCTGTAAGAAATGACCAGCAGGAGGATTTCAGAGAGGCCTGGAGAGACTTACATGAACTGATGCTGAGTGAAATGAGCAGAACTAGGAGATCATTATACATAGCAATAAGATTATATGATGATCATTTCTGATGGATGTGGCTCTTTCCAACAATGAGATGATTCTACCAGTCCATCTTGTTCAGTGATAAAGACAGCCATATACACCCAGAGAAAGAACCATGGGAAATGAGTGTGGAACACATCACAGCATTCTCACTCTTTCTGCTGTTGTTTGCTTGCAGTGTGTTTTCTTTCTCAGTTTTTCTTTGTCTTCCTTATTGATCTTGTTTTTCTTGTGCAACAAGATAACTGTATAAATATATATATATATATATAATATATATATATATACATATATTGGATATAATATATATTTTAACATATTTAACATCTATGAGACTACCTGCCATCTAAGAGAGGGGGGAAGGGGAAAGAGGGGAAAATTTGGAACAGAAGGTTTTGCAAGGGTCAGTGTTGAAAAATTACCCATGCATATATCTTGTAAATAAAACGCTTTAATAAAAAAAAATGCACGCTATTATAGAATCTGTTGACCTTGCCTAGATGCCTACTGATGTGAGTTGCTGATAGAAAGGAAGCCTAGAAAGCATTGGCCCTCCACCAGATTTTTGCCCCTTGTATCCTTGTCCATGGAGTGTGCCTGTTTTTATGCCTATGGACTTGCTAGGAAAAGGACTAATTAGCCTTGGCTGAGTAGATCTTCAGAGAAGGGACAGGAGGAGGAAAGGATATTTCTTTTTCTGAATTAGGAACTCCCCAAGCTCAGGGGCCTAGGGATAGAATTGGGCATCCAGAGCTGGCCATGTGGGGATGATAGATTGACTCACTGGTTTTTTTCTTTGTTCCTTACAGGTGGTGAGACGTCATATCTTACGGTCCATTGTGCAGAGTGAGGGCAGCTATGTGGAATCCCTGAAACGGATCCTTCAGGTAGGCTAAGGAGACGGTATCTAGGAGGCTTCTGGAGAATTGGAGGGAGCGCCTGATCTTTTCCTAGCTGGTCTAGGAGAATCACCAAGGAAATCAAGGCTGAAGGCTCTACAAGTTTCCATGTGTATCTTTTGGCCTTTATAATTCAGTTGAACGTTTAAAAAGTTTTAATTCCAAAATACATGCAAAGATAGTCTTCAACATTGACCCTTGCACAGCTCCATGTTCCAAATATTTCTCCCTCCCTTCCTCCATTCCACTCCTCTAGACAGCAAGCAATCCAATATATATTAAACATGTGCAATTCTTCTGTACACATCTCCATATCTATCATGTTGCACAAGAAAAGTCAGATCAAAAAGAAAAAGAAATGACAAAGAAAAAAAAATCAAGCAAACAATGAAAGAGTAAAAATACTGTTGTGATTCACATTCAGTCGCTGTAGTCCTCTCCCTGGATGTAGATGGCTCTCTTCATCACAAGTCTATTGGAATTGCCTTGAATCACCTCATTGTTGAAAAGAGCCAAGTCTACCAGAGTTGATCATCATATAATCTTGTTACTGTGCACAACGTTCTCTTGGTTCTGCTCACTTCATTTAGCATGTTTGTGTAAGTCTCTCTAGGCCTTTTTGAAACCATCCTGCTGATTGTCATCTTTATTCTATAGATATAGACCTATATCTATATCTATTTGTCCCTCTCTAGAGACAGATCGATAGAACAATAGAACAGTAATATATGGAACAATAACATTTCTGACGGGACCTTATGAACACAGAAAGTCCCTCGCTAGGCCCTCGGTCATATGAATAGAGAAGACTTTTTATAAACCACATCCAATTGAGTTGGCTAGGAATTTGGGGGCCTTATGGGACATGTGAAGACTTAGTGGAAGAAGCCAGTGCTGGGGCCATCATGGAGATGGTCTGTCACTAGGGCAGGTGGTGTCTCAGAAGCTCTACAGAGACACATCCTTTTTGGGAGGCTGACCTCTCCCACTGCCACTGAGAATGAGGCTTTGGGTCAGCTGCAGCTCAGAGATTCCCTGAGACCTAAGGGTCCTCCAATCCCTTCACAATTAGGAAGCAGCATAATCCAAAGGAAGAGCATGGGTTTGAAGTTAGAGGACCTGCATTTGAATTCTAGTTTTGTTGTCTGTTATATAATGTGCATGAACTGGGACAAGTCTTTTATTAGGTTTTTAGAGGTTCAGTCTCCCCTCTGTAAAATGAGATAACCCGTGCTCTGTCTGGCGCTAGATATCCTTCTCACTGCATGATCTTATTTTCTATGATCACCCCTCACTTTCTTATCTATGTAGGCCTTCATTCCCCCTCCCAACCCTCCCCCTCAGAGCTGGTTGGGTCCCACTAGAACTCATTTTTCTCCGCCTCTCCCCATAGAATGGCAGCTCCCTGTGGAGGGGGATTATGTCTCCCCCATCAGACTGGGGGCTCTATGATCATAGGGAGGATGTTTCCTCCCTTAGATTGAGGCCTGAATTGCCCCATTTTTCTGTTGGGGGGTGCAGAACTGAGTGGACTGTGATCCCTCTGGGAGCTCCCCTTGCTGCCGGTCCACCGCTGTTGGGTAATTTTAGTCTAGACGGTCCTTTGGGCCGTTGAGAGGTTTGGTGACTTTCTGGGGGCCAGGAAGCCCAGCACTTGAGCCCCAGCCCTCCTCTCTGTTCATGGTGAGGTCCTGCCTCATCAGTCCAGCCATTCTTTCTGAAACCCGTCCCTCTGGGAGTCTGTGGTTAATGTACCCAGATGCCATTAGGAGGGTAGGTTGAGGCTGGAGGCGGAACTGTCTCCATCCAGAAATAAGAGCCCAGCTCCTGGTCCGGAGCAGGTCCTCTGTGGGATCCGGGCCTGGCTCTCACGCAGCAAAGAGCCTGCTCTAACTGCCACCGTCCTGTGACAGGATTACAGGAACCCCCTGATGGAGATGGAGCCCAAGGTGCTGAGTGCTCGCAAGTGCCAGGTGGTCTTCTTTCGCCTGAAGGAGATTCTGCAGTGCCATTCCATGTTTCAGATCGCCCTCTCCTCCCGAGTGGCCGAGTGGGACGCGACCGAGAAGATCGGTGACCTGTTTGTGGCTTCGGTGAGCGGGGCTGGGAAATTGTAGGCTTAGGGGACGAGTGTTAGCCTTGGAGTCATGAATGGCACAACCATAGCACCTTATGAAAAGGTGTCTAGTCTCTCTCAACCTCAGCTTTCCCATCTGTGAAACGGGTAGAACAATTCTTATGCTCTCTCCTCTTTGTTTCTAGTTCTCTAAGTCCATGGTCTTGGACGTGTACAGTGATTACGTCAACAACTTTACTACTGCTATGTCCATCATCAAGAAGGCCTGTCTCACCAAGCCAGCGTTCCTGGAGTTCCTCAAGGTCAGTCATGGGCGAGTGAGGTGTCCCTTGGTGGGGAGAGGCAGGGACCATTCTTGGCTCTACTTTCCGCTTGTCATTTAGGTGAAGGATTTCCCCTTGTGAGCCCCCATAAGATGGGAAGTGAACACCCAGGCCTGGTCCTAGGTGCTCATAAGGGTTAATGCAAAGCCAGCTTCTTGGATTCTATGAGAGCTGAATAGTGCACCAGAAAGTGGGATGGCCACATGCTGTGCTCTAAGATTTTCCCAGTTCTGACATTCTGTGTCAGGGCCTCTGGTTCTCACTCCCTCTGTTCTAAGGGTCCTCAGGTTCAGATTATTTCTAGGTCCAGATTCCGGGTGTGAGAGCCCAGCCACAGCAGGTGTATGTCACCTGGAAAGGGGTATGAGTGTTTCTGAGCACTAGTTCCTGACCATCTCGAGGGCCCGGGCTGAGGGGCGGTGGCCTGTGTTCGGACAGGATTTCTCCATGTGGGGCCCAGAGCCTTTACTTCTCCTCACTACCTGAGGCAGGGCTGCAGCACACAGCGGGGACCAGGTGGATCCTAGGGGAGAGGGAAGGGGCGAGGGACACGTCTTGGCAGTGACAGGGGCTTTTCTCCTCCAGAGGCGACAGGTGAGCAGCTCGGATCGAGTCACCCTCTATGGGCTCATGGTGAAGCCCATCCAGCGGTTTCCTCAGTTCATCCTTCTGCTTCAGGTAGGGACTGGCAGTAGCCAGCACCGTGGGCTGCTGGGCTCCCCAGCCCCCTCCCCACTCTTTGCCTGACCTCCATTCTCAGTCCATGTATCTGACCTTCCCTGCCCCTGGCAGTCCTTCCCAAGACGGCATATGTAGGTTATATGGTGCCCTCAGGAAGCATTGGCTCAGCATTCGCTGAATGAATGATAGAAAAAACACGTGTTTAGCACTTGCCATGTGACAAACTAAGACAGTCCAGTAATTCACTAATAATTCTACTTTTGGGGAAAAAAAAACACCATAAAAGAAAGTTCAGCTTTTGGGCAGATGGAAAGTCCTGGAGACCCCTGGGGTTTCAGCAGCAGTGCCAATGGCAAGGCCCCATGCAGGGTCCTTAGGCTTTATAAGTAGGTCAGAGGACAGCACAAGAGCATTGAGGCAAGGCAGATGGTAAGACCATCTCACCAGGAGGATGAGAGTTGGTAATTAATTCTCATCTCATCCAAGCTGTGTGAGCAGTCAAGCCCCAGTGGATTCTGAGCGTCCTGGGGCTAGGAGAGGGGGTGATGGGGAAAGAGGTGGAGTGAGAATAAAATAGGAAGAGCTCTCAGGAGTAATACCCTTAGCATGATAGGAAATTGTCTGACCATGACCCAAAGAAGCCTGCATGGGGAATGATGATCCATCTCTCCCATCATGCTTCCTTCCTTCCTTAGAGCCTTTCAACTTAATGCATGAGACATTTATCGAGGGTCTGCTCTCTGCAGAAAGGAAACAGCCCTGCCCTCAAGGAGCTTACGTTCTACGGCAGCAAAGGGGACATAACTTGTACACGGAGAAGTTTTATTCATTATTTTCATCAGGATGAGTCAGTAGTGTCAGACCGCTAGCAGAAAAGCTAATTAGGTGTTGGAGGCAGCGTTGGGTACAGAGGATGTGAGACGGTAGGGATGGGGACGGGATTTGTAAGTTCCTTGATCCAGGGAACTTCTGGGTACAGGTCAGCACTAAGTGCAACCCGGG